>NW_026115871.1:0-4956 GCF_001640805.2 Lates calcarifer
TACACGTGAGTAACACGTGTACAGTACGTGATGTGAAACAGAGAGAAGCAGTCTTCTCACTGAAGCTGCAGATACCCTTCTCTGTTTTTCTTTCTTGATAAATGACATGATTATGTATCGCTGATATCATCTCAGTGATAAAATGGTGAAATACCAATAATTCCAGGTGTGTGTTAACCTGTTGGTCTGCTCCTCATCAGCAGATCAGTCTGTGAAAAGTGGCAAAAACATCTCTGTATATTTTGGATTTCAAAGTTTTGGTTTGTTTCAAACTTTACTATTTTTAAGTCAGATTCAGGTGGTAAATGGTTGTAGCTGCAGGCAGCTCTACACCAGTTTCATCTTCTGATTCAGAAACCTGCTGCTTTGAGGTCTCCACCTGTACTGGGTTCACGTCGTTCTCTCAGCCGACTTCTGGTTCTCAACGCCGTCTCCAGACCTCCAGTCACAGACCAACATAGTTTGTTCATAGTTTGAGAGAAAAAGTGAAAGCTCCAGAACAGTTTGGACCTTTAGTTTATTACAGCTGGGCAAACTCCATCTGCTGATGAAGACCCTGTAAAATGACTGAAAGCTCCTGAACAGCTGCTAAACTGACCTCTGAGACTGGGATCAGTTTTATTCACTGGAGAGGAGGAAAAATCTCTAGAAATAAAAAAGTATAAATCCTAAATCCCATTGTTGTAATCCCCAATCCCCTGAGCTGTGATGGCAGGAGAAGAGGTAGATTAGTGGTCCGGCTGCCGCTGCACTTTCAGGTGAGTCAGACTCTCTCACCTCGTCTGAACACCTCCCTCTATGTCTCTCGACCCTCCCCTCACCCCGAGAGCAGGAGGAGAGAGAGAGACCGCGGGCTCAGGACTGACCCACATCTGGCGCTCTGAATCTTTTCCATTGGTTTATTTGAGCAGGGAGGTGGATTCAGGCCGTCTGTTACGTATATGATGGGACTTTTGTCATGAAGGACTCTGTATCAGCGTGTTCTCACCCCCCACCTGATGAATAGGTGGATTCAGGGTTCTTATATAATCTGGTTTGTGAGTTTGGCTCTGAGCGGTTCTGTGTCACCTGAACGTATGTGAACACAGTGAACCTTAAAGAATAAATGGGCTCAGAGCACAGTCAGGCACTTTGAATAGAAACACCTCAGACTGGATCAAACAGACGAAGAGCTTCCAGTTCAGCGAACAGAGAATTGTTCACATAGAGAAAATCAAACACTGACGTTTTATTTGCTTCAGTCAGATTTGAGACCAAAACAGAAAACAGCTCTCTGTGGTTTCAGTGAATTTAATTCCAAAATCAAACCTTGACTTTGTCTGAAGAGGGTTTAAAGGAAACAGTTCGGACGTTTCCCCGAGTTCATGTTTGAAACTTAATTTGATTTGATTCAAAGTAAAACAGAAACAAGGTTCAAGATTTAAACCAGTGATTCTCCTGCAGTGTAAACTGTATGATCATCTGACGCTGTTTAACACTGTCAGGTGATCATATAGAATATTTGATCATGTTCTGAACCTGCAGCTCTCTGATAAACACAAACAATGTTTTGCTGTTTAAAGCAGCATGAAACAGTCCTGTACCTGAGGACTGAAGTACTGTACCTGAATGTACCTCCAGCTCATCACAGGCCTCCACAGCTGCACACTTTAAGAAGCTTTAAGACCCTCAGCGACAGTACGAGGACTTCTGAGGACACTGAGAAAACACCGAGTGGGAGTCGGAGGTATTTGCATTTGAAATGGGATTGTGTCGAGAGGCTGGAATAATGTGGTCCAAACGGAGGAACCATTCAAAGTGGAAAACAGCTCCGTTTGAAATTCAGCTCCTCAGGTCTTTTGACTTTATTTCAAGCACAATAAAAAACTGAAGAATAGAATTCATTATTAAAAGTATGAGTAGCCCATTAAGATCGTCGCCATTAATCCTGACTGCTGTGCTGTTGAAATAAATCCAGCGCTGGTGAAGCCACACTGACGCTCAGTGACAGAGAGAGAGAGAGAGCTGGTCCTTGGGCGTCACACGCTCTTAATTAACCTCTCCGGCCAGTCCTTCTAATGCGAGTCTAATGTGATCCACAGCCCTCCATTACGGCTCTGTTAGAGGGCTATCAGTCAGGTCTCAGCTCTCTGCAGAGGAACTGTCACCACCGGCCTCCGGCTCAGACAAACCAGCACTCCACCGGTCGCTGCCCGGCCCCGTCTCCTCCTCCACAAACACAGAGAGAGGAGGAGACGCAGCGTGGCCGACCTGAAACAACCAGAGTCCCAGGAGATCAGAGCAGAGCCTCCAGCCGTTCATACAGAGGCTCTGTCCACACTGAGCATGTGCAGGTGGAAACAGGAAGTAGACAGTTTGCTCTGCAGTGGCTGTTTGCTGTAGGTTAGTTAGCTGTAAAGACTCTGAGCTCAGCCTGTGATTCATTCTCCATGTTACATTCATCACTGAGTCGAGGCTGAGAAGAACCAGGAGTGAACATGAGGTGTGTAAACTGGAGACCATCAGGTGGGTGAGGCCTCAGAGGAGGAGGATCTCCACATACAGTGTAAATCAACAGGCTCCTCTCTGATTCAGTTTAACACCCTGTGTGACAGGTTGAATTCAGTCAGGATCCATGTCTCTGTGTTTGGGACCAGAGAAGAAGAAGTTCTTCCTCTGTGGTGTTTGGCTCCAGCTCCTTCTCTCTGTCTCATTCTTCACTGATCTGTGTGTGTGTCTGACAAAAACAGTGTGTGTTGGTGTCAGCGAGGACACAGTGTTAGCAGCATGTTAGCTCACGTCTTTGACTCAGGAGGACTGTGTCAGGACGGGAGGATGGACTGGATTAGAACAGTGTCTCCCTGCAGGGTGTGGTGACTGTGGCTGCATGGTCACAGTGATGGAGGTGGAGGTCTCCTTACTCTGAGTGAAGGAGGTGAGAAGGTCCTCCAGGGCTTCATGGCTGTTAGGAGACAGAGACAGAGACAGAGACAGAGACAGACAGACGTCTGAGTGTCCTGTGACATCCTGGAAACCACCAGCAGCAGCAGCAGCGGGTGGTGGTGAAGGAGGAGGAGGAGGAGGGGAGGAGGAGGTGATGAACACAGGTCTGTAGCTGATCACAGTGGCTGGCAGTGCAGGAAGCTGCTGCTGCTGCAGTCAGTCGAGTCCCAGTTGTGGCTGATTTCTGTGGTTTCTACTCTGATGCTTTATTGATTTCGTTAGTGACTCTGATCGTCCGAGAGAGAGAGAGAGAGAGAGAGAGAGAGGCTACCTGCTTCACAGGGCTGTCCAATTAGAAAGACAGAGCGACAGATACCGCAGCCCTGAGAGAGGAGGAGAGGAGGAGAGGCTCTGAGCGTCCAGGCAGAGTGACAGCCCCCCTGCTGGAGGAGAGGAGGAACTGCAGCAGGATCAGATCAATAGCAGCTCTCATCCTTGAAGGAGAGCCCCCCCACCAGCAGCAGAGAGCTCCTTTACAAACCAAAGGCAGGTGGAGGAGCCTTCCTCTCTCGCCTCCATCTCAGTCAGGACGTCTTCAGGCTCACGCTCACAATGCTAATTAGCATTTATCGACAGGCGGCATTAGACTGAGGAGTCATCAGAGTGGAGCCAGGGTCACAGGATCACAGCCCCCCCCCCCCCCACACACACACACACACACACACACTGTTTAAACAATGACAGCATCTTTTTAAGGAGACGCCTCTGATTGATCAGCTGAGCTGACCTCAGACTGACTCTCTCTCAGTGTGTGATCTGATAGAGGAGAGGAGCCTCATTGAGAGCTGCAGGGAGAGGAGGAGGAGGAGGAAGGAGGAGGAGGAGGCTGTGAGCTCACCTCCTCTCAAACACAGTGAGCAGTATCCAGGTGTCTGGTTCTGTATGAGAGACGTATGAACACAGTAAGATAAATCTGTCTGTCTGTGGCCCACACTCTGGATAATTAACTCCTAATGCTCCTCCTCCTCCTCTCCTCCTCCTCCTCCTCTGCTCCTCTGCTCCTCCTCCTCCTCCTGCTCTGCTCCTGCTCCTCCTCCTCCTCCTCTGCTCCTCTCCTGCTCCTCCTCCTCTCCTCTCCTCCTCCTCCTCCTCTCCTGCTCTCCTCCTCCTCCTCCTCCTCCTGCTCCTCCTCTGCTCCTCTCCTGCTCCTCCTCTCTCATCCTGCTCCTCCTCCTCCTCCTCCTCATGCTCCTCCTCCTGCTCCTCCTCCTCCTCCTCTGCTCCTCCTCCTGCTCCTCCTGAACATGACAGAGACTGATCTTCCTCTCAGCTCCACAGAATCCACTCTGCACTGACGTATTGATACTGAAACATCCTAAACAGCCTCAAATGGCCTGAATCACAGAGGGGGTGGGGGGTGAGGGGTGGGGGGGGTTGGGGGTGGGGGGGGGGGGGTCTTTGAGATGAATCCAGCAGAAAATGGATCAGCCAAGGCTAATTTCTAATATATTTCCTTCCCCGGTGCAGAGCTGGAATTGCTTGTGGGAGAATCATAGAGCGGAACGTGAGCGAGGAATTCGTCCTGCGGCCTGTTTCAGCAGAGACTGATGTGGCCGTTAGTCGGGGCTGACACCTCTCTGAGTCGTGTCTGATGTAAATGCAGGTCTCTACAACAAGTATCCAGGGTAATATTTGCAGAGGGGAGGGGGGAGGAGAGCACGCCTGACGCCGTTTGCTTTCTGCTTCCTGCTAATCTGCTCGATTAATCACTTCAGAGGGAGAGAGGAAAGCATGATGGATGAGCCGGCTCACAGCTCCTCCTCCTCTTCTCTCCTGCTCCTCCTCCTTCACCCTCATTCTCTTTCTCCACCTTTATTCTGTCTTTCTCCTCTCACCACAGAAGCTGCAGCTCAAAGAGCAGGATGTTTCTGTTCCCACTTTTCTTCAGAGCTTCTCCTGTGTGAGCAGCTGATCGATCATTTTAATGATCATCTCTGTCCAGCTGTGGGTTAGAGAGCGTCACCAACACGCTGC
>NW_026115872.1:0-32626 GCF_001640805.2 Lates calcarifer
TTTAAAAATGTAGGTGGCGCTACCGAGGCCATTTTGCCACACCCATGCTCAAGACCCCTAAATTCTTAAATTTTTCGCCGTGCCTGACGCGTCTGCAAATTTTCAGGAGTTTTCACGCATGTTAAGGCCCTCAAAAAGGCGATCAAAGAGGCGGAAAAAGAAGAAAAAAAAAAATAATAATAATAATAATTAAAGCTGCGAGCAGCGTTGAACGGGCCCTCGCACCCGGCGCCCGTCGGGGAGCGGCGACCGCGGGACCCCGGCAACCGGGGTCAACGCAGGTCGCAGGGCACACGCTGGCGTAACAGTTCACACTTCCGAGATGTAAAAATTTTAAATAAAAGCTTTTACGCTAATTATTTTCTGTGATAATATTTTTCAGAGCTCATCATCTGTGACAGCTCTTGGCTCTCTTGACTGTAACCTCCCTGTGGCAGCTTCTCACAGACTCAATCAACTCCTCTTCCCCTCCCCCTCAACACAAACACAAACACACACACACACACACACACACACACACACACACAGATACCCCTCCCAAAAGGAGATAAAACTCAGTTTTAACTTGAGTTTAAAAGCTTTGAGCTTTGAGCAAAAGCATTTTTTTAAGTTCTGTTATTGGGTGCATATATAAATCATTTATGCTTAAACAAGGCTTATAATGAAGTTATTTGAACAGTGAATATCTCATCTGCCTAAAGTCAGGGCGAAGCCACTAACCAGCTGTAGGGATGGGTATCATTAGGATTTTATCTTTATCCATACAGACCCCTATCAGTCCAGCTCAGACTGTTACTGGTTTAAGAGAGTGAAGTTTATAGCAATTTGCAAAATTTGGAGATTAGTGACAAACTAACCAGTTAGACTACATACAGACAAGCTTTCATTTTAGCTGTTAGTAACAGTTTGCCATGAGCTTAACCAGCGTGCTGTGCTTCCTGTTAAACATGTTATGAGACTGTGGACAAGGCTGAAAATATTACTTTACTAACTACTTGCCGAACAGGCGCTTTGACAAAGAAAAGGTAAAGGCCAGCAGCTTTTACTTTTCAATGCACTTGTCGTCAACTTGAGTGGCTTATATTCAGCTGGTTCACCTCGACGCCCGTGGACCTAGTGCACTTTTCCTGTCGCCGTACACTGAGTAACACGAAAAAATCAGCTGACCCCGTGTGAAATTTCCTAACTGATCAAAACCAAACTGTAAAGACAGCATCAATCCACGCTCAGCTTGGTCAAGGGAGACATATGGAGAAGATGAGTAGAGAGATAAGAAACATAAGATTACATGAATTCAAAATAACCTACAATTCCTTAAAATTAATTTGAAGCCAGTTTAATTTTTTGAGCCAGCTTTGACATCTGCAGATATGAGTTTCTGAAGAGGGGCCTGCTGAGGTTAGATGTGCTGAATAATATCCATTTTCATATCAGAAAAAACACTGCATTAAACATTGTCTTAGCTCACTGAGCTGAGGTCAACAGGTAATATAACCAACCTGTGAGGTGGCTCACCCCGTAAGATAAACACATAAATGATCCCTGATAGAACCGATAATTAAAGGCACATCAGTGACAGGGAATGCTATTAAAACTAAACTATAAACTGGTGACATTAACTGCAAAAGAAGATTTTATTGATACATTTCAGGTAGAATTTAGTTTTCAATAAGGAAAATGCTGTAAGAAACCTGAATTTGTTGCAACAAATTTAAAATAAAAGCTTTTATGCTAATTATTTTCTGTGATATATTTTTCAGAACTCATCTGTGACAGCTCATGGCTCTCTGACTGTAACCCCTGTGGCAGCTTCTCACAGACTCAATCAACTCCTCTTCCCCTCCCCCCTCACACACACACAGACACACACACACAGAGACCCCCTTCCAAAAACCCATCAAAGAGTAATACAATGGCTCCATCTGTAGGATAAAGTAGAGAGTCGCAACAGGAAGTTACCCCAAAATCTGAGGTTTCAAACAGGAAGTTGGGTTTCCGAACTTTGACGGGCCAGAACCGGCACACGCTTCGACCAAACTCACAATTTTCGGAGCCAGTCTTCCAAAAATTGTCAAGGAGGGGCTGACAACATTTGAAGTGAATCTGGTCACCCGTCTAGAAACTGGACATCACACTATAAAATATGTCATTTCCTGCTATAAATAGGTGGCGCTACAACAATTGTATGAATATTGACATATGGATGTGTGCAGATAGGTACCATTAACAATCCTGTAAAGTTTGATGCAGTTTGGACAAAGTATGGCCGAAATATAGCAAAAATAAAGCAACTTCCTGTTTCGTGGCGAGTAATCGAACTTTGAGGGGCCATAACTTCCACGCCCTTCAACAAAAACTCAAATCTGCCGCAATTTAACATCGTCTATGTCTTAAGAACATACTATTAAGTTTTGAAGTCAATGGGATAATGCGTCTAGGACTTAGTTCGCGTTCAAGCGACCCCTGGAAATGGCCAAAAACACACAATTTTTTCACCTTCCGGTCAAAATAAAAATACTTTCTGTTGGGTTTAGAATATGGCTCCAAGAGACTTTTTGGTGCGTCATGGGATGTTACATATGTGTGCAGATTTTCAGATTTTTAGGCGCAACGGGCTTGAGGGGCTGTTCCGTTTAAAAATGTAGGTGGCGCTACGAAGGGCATTTTACCACGCCCATGCTCAAGACCCCTAAATTATTAAATTTTTCGCCGTGCCTGACGCGTCTGCAAATTTTGGTAAGTTTTCACGCATGTTAAGGCCCTCAAAAAGCCGATCTAAGAGGCGGAAAAAGAAGAAAAAAAATAATAATAATAATAATAATAATAATTAAAGCTGCGAGCAGCGTTTGAACGGGCCCTCTGCACCCGGCGGCCCGTCGGGGGAGCGGCGACCGCCGGGACCCGGCAACCGCGGGTCAACGCAGGTCGCAGGGCACACGCTGGCGTAACAGTTCACACTTCCGAGATGTAAAAATTTTAAATAAAAGCTTTTACGCTAATTATTTTCTGTGATAATATTTTTCAGAGCTCATCATCTGTGACAGCTCTTGGCTCTCTTGACTGTAACCTCCCTGTGGCAGCTTCTCACAGACTCAATCAACTCCTCTTCCCTCCCCCCTCAAACACAAACACAAACACACACACACACCACACACACACACACACACACACACAGATACCCCCTCCCAAAAGGAGATAAAACTCAGTTTTAACTTGAGTTTAAAAGCTTTGAGCTTTGAGCAAAAGCATTTTTTTAAGTTCTGTTATTGGGTGCATATATAAATCATTTATGCTTAAACAAGGCTTATAATGAAGTTATTTGAACAGTGAATATCTCATCTGCCTAAAGTCAGGGCGAAGCCACTAACCAGCTGTAGGGATGGGTATCATTAGGATTTTATCTTTATCCATACAGACCCCTATCAGTCCAGCTCAGACTGTTACTGGTTTAAGAGAGTGAAGTTTATAGCAATTTGCAAAATTTGGAGATTAGTGACAAACTAACCAGTTAGACTACATACAGACAAGCTTTCATTTTAGCTGTTAGTAACAGTTTGCCATGAGCTAACCAGCGTGCTGTGCTTCCTGTTAAACATGTTATGAGACTGTGGACAAGCTGAAAATATTACTTTACTAACTACTTGCCGAACAGGCGCTTTGACAAAGAAAAGGTAAAGGCCAGCAGCTTTTACTTTTCAATGCACTTGTCGTCAACTTGAGTGGCTTATATTCAGCTGGTTCACCTCGACGCCCGTGGACCTAGTGCACTTTTCCTGTCGCCGTACACTGAGTAACACGAAAAAATCAGCTGACCCGTGTGAAATTTCCTAACTGATCAAAACCAAACTGTAAAGACAGCATCAATCCACGCTCAGCTTTGGTCAAGGGGAGACATATGGGAGAAGATGAGTAGAGAGATGGAAAGAAACAGAAAGGGTGATGGAGAAAGATTACATGAATTCAAAATAACCTACAATTCCTTAAAATTAATTTGAAGCCAGTTTAATTTTTTGAGCCAGCTTTGACATCTGCAGATATGAGTTTCTGAAGAGGGCCTGCTGAGGTTAGATGTGCTGAATAATATCCATTTTCATATCAGAAAAAACACTGCATTAAACATTGTCTTAGCTCACTGAGCTGAGGTCAACAGGTAATATAACCAACCTGTGAGGTGGCTCACCCCCGTAAGATAAACACATAAATGATCCCTGATAGAACCGATAATTAAAGGCACATCAGTGACAGGGAATGCTATTAAAACTAAACTATAAACTGGTGACATTAACTGCAAAAGAAGATTTTATTGATACATTTCAGGTAGAATTTAGTTTTCAATAAGGAAAATGCTGTAAGAAACCTGAATTTGTTGCAACAAATTTAAAATAAAAGCTTTTATGCTAATTATTTTCTGTGATAATATTTTTCAGAGCTCATCATCTGTGACAGCTCATGGCTCTCTTGACTGTAACCTCCCTGTGGCAGCTTCTCACAGACTCAATCAACTCCTCTTCCCCTCCCCCCTCAAACACACACACACAGACACACACACACAGAGACCCCCTTCCAAAAACCCATCAAAGAGTAATACAATGGCTCCATCTGTAGGATAAAAGTAGAGAGTCGCAACAGGAAGTTACCCCAAAATCTGAGGTTTCAAACAGGAAGTTGGGTTTCCGAACTTTGACGGGCCAGAACCGGCACACGCTTCGACCCAAACTCACAATTTTCGGAGCCAGTCTTCCAAAAATTGTCAAGGAGGGGCTGACAACATTTGAAGTGAATCTGGTCACCCGTCTAGAAACTGGACATCACACTATAAAATATGTCATTTCCTGCTATAAATAGGTGCGCTACAAC
The DNA here is from genome assembly GCF_001640805.2 of Lates calcarifer. Lineage (NCBI taxonomy): Eukaryota > Metazoa > Chordata > Actinopteri > Centropomidae > Lates > Lates calcarifer. The sequence continues at coordinate 4,858 of NW_026115872.1, forward strand.
AATTGTATGAATATTGACATATGGATGTGTGCAGATAGGTACCATTAACAATCCTGTAAAGTTTGATGCAGTTTGGACAAAGTATGGCCGAAATATAGCAAAAATAAAGCAACTTCCTGTTTCGTGGCGAGTAATCGAACTTTGAGGGGCCATAACTTCCACGCCCTTCAACAAAAACTCAAAATCTGCCGCAATTTAACATCGTCTATGTCTTAAGAACATACTATTAAGTTTTGAAGTCAATTGGATAATGCGTCTAGGACTAGTTCGCGTTCAAGCGACCCCTGGAAATGGCCAAAAACACACAATTTTTTCACCTTCCGGTCAAAATAAAAATACTTTCTGTTGGGTTTAGAATATGGCTCCAAGAGACTTTTTGGTGCGTCATGGGATGTTACATATGTGTGCAGATTTTCAGATTTTTAGGCGCAACGGGCTTGAGGGGCTGTTCCGTTTAAAAATGTAGGTGGCGCTACCGAGGGCATTTTACCACGCCCATGCTCAAGACCCCTAAATTATTAAATTTTTCGCCGTGCCTGACGCGTCTGCAAATTTTGGTAAGTTTTCACGCATGTTAAGGCCCTCAAAAAGCCGATCTAAGAGGCGGAAAAAGAAGAAAAAAAATAATAATAATAATAATAATAATAATAATAATAATAAACAGACGAAAACAAGAGGGTCCTTGCAACTCGTTGCATGGCCCGTTGGGCCACGCAACTCGTTGCTCGGGCCCTAATAATAATAATAATAAACAGACCGAAAACAAGAGGGTCCTTGCAATCGTTGCATGGCCCGTTGGGCCACGCAACTCGTTGCTCGGGCCCTAATTAAAGCTGCGAGCAGCGTTGAACGGGCCCTCGCACCCGGCCGCCCGTCGGGGGAGCGGCGACCGCGGGACCCCGGCAACCGCGGGGTCAACGCAGGTCGCAGGCACACGCTGGCGTAACAGTTCACACTTCCCAGATGTAAAAATTTTAAATAAAAGCTTTTACGCTAATTATTTTCTGTGATAATATTTTTCAGAGCTCATCATCTGTGACAGCTCTTGGCTCTCTTGACTGTAACCTCTCTGTGGCAGCTTCTCACAGACTCAATCAACTCCTCTTCCCCTCCCCCCTCAAACACAAACACAAACACACACACACACACACACACAAACACAGAGAGAGATACCCCCTCCCAAAAGGAGATAAAACTCAGTTTTAACTTGAGTTTACAAGCTTTGAGCTTTGAGCAAAAGCATTTTTTTAAGTTCTGTTATTGGGTGCATATATAAATCATTTATGCTTAAACAAGGCTTATAATGAAGTTATTTGAACAGTGAATATCTCATCTGCCTAAAGTCAGGGCGAAGCCACTAACCAGCTGTAGGGATGGGTATCATTAGGATTTTATCTTTATCCATACAGACCCCTATCAGTCCAGCTCAGACTGTTACTGGTTTAAGAGAGTGAAGTTTATAGCAATTTGCAAAATTTGGAGATTAGTGACAAACTAACCAGTTAGACTACATACAGACAAGCTTTCATTTTAGCTGTTAGTAACAGTTTGCCATGAGCTTAACCAGCGTGCTGTGCTTCCTGTTAAACATGTCATGAGACTGTGGACAACGCTGAAAATATTACTTTACTAACTACTGGCCAAACAGGCGCTTTGACAAAGAAAAGGTAAAGGCCAGCAGCTTTTACTTTTCAATGCACTTGTCGTCAACTTGAGTGGCTTATATTCAGCTGGTTCACCTCGACGCTGGAGGACCTAGTGAACTTTTCCTGTCGCCGTACACTGAGTAACACGAAAAAATCAGCTGACCCCGTGTGAAATTTCCTAACTGATCAAAACCAAACTGTAAAGACAGCATCAATCCACGCTCAGCTTTGGTCAAGGGGAGACATATGGTAAGATTACATGAATTCATGTAATCTTCTTTGAGACTACAATTTCAGACTTAACTAAGTCATTCACTAGTGTCTTGGCAGCGTTTATGGGTTCTTTAGACAGGTCTCTAACTGGTTTTCTTTCCAGGGTCATTGAAATCTTTGGCTTCCTACCTCTGCCAGGCTTGTTCTGCACAGTGTGGCTCTCCTTGAATTTCTCGGTGACGCTTCTCATTTGAGTTCTTGACGCTTGGAAATGCTGTTATAACTTTGTATATCCTTCTCCTGCTTCCTAAGCATCGACAATTCTTCAAGTCTACAGTGATTTCCTTAGTTTTTGGCATGATGCTTTCTCAAGTGACAGCTCAAATCTTAACTGAAGTTTTTATCCCGCGTGTAAAGCAGCTCTTGGCTCTCCTGACTGTAACCTCTCTGTGGCAGCTTCTCACAGACTCAATCAACTCTTCTTCCCCTCCCCCCTCAAACACAAACACAAACACAAACACACACACACACACACACACACACACACAGACACACACACACAGAGACCCCCTTCCAAAAACCCATCAAAGAGTAATACAATGGCTCCATCTATAGGATAAAGTAGAGAGTCGCAACAGGAAGTTACCCCAAAATCTGAGGTTTCAAACAGGAAGTTGGGTTTCCGAACTTTGACGGGCCAGAACCGGCACACGCTTCGACCAAAACTCACAATTTTCGGAGCCAGTCTTCCAAAAAATTCCTCAAGGAGGGGCTGACAACATTTGAAGTGAATCTGGTCACCCGTCTAGAAACTGGACATCACACTATAAAATATGTCATTTCCTGCTATAAATAGGTGGCGCTACAACAATTGTATGAATATTGACATATGGATGTGTGCAGATAGGTACCATTAACAATCCTGTAAAGTTTGATGCAGTTTGGACAAAGTATGGCCGAAATATAGCAAAATAAAGCAACTTCCTGTTTCGTGGCGAGTAATCGAACTTTGAGGGCCATAACTTCCACGCCCTTCAACAAAAACTCAAAATCTGCCGCAATTTAACATCGTCTATGTCTTAAGAACATACTATTAAGTTTTGAAGTCAATCGGATAATGCGTCTAGGACTAGTTCGCGTTCAAGCGACCCCTGGAAATGGCCAAAAACACACAATTTTTTCACCTTCCGGTCAAAATAAAAATACTTTCTGTTGGGTTTAGAATATGGCTCCAAGAGACTTTTTGGTGCGTCATGGGATGTTACATATGTGTGCAGATTTTCAGATTTTTAGGCGCAACGGGCTTGAGGGGCTGTTCCGTTTAAAAATGTAGGTGGCGCTACCGAGGCCATTTTGCCACACCCATGCTCAAGACCCCTAAATTCTTAAATTTTTCGCCGTGCCTGACGCGTCTGCAAATTTTCAGGTAGTTTTGACGCATGTTAAGGCCTTCAAAAAGGCCGATCAAAGAGGCGGAAAAAGAAGAAAAAAAAATAATAATAATAATAATTAAAGCTGCGAGCAGCGTTGAACGGGCCCTCGCACCCGGCGCCCGTCGGGGGAGCGGCGACCGCGGGACTCCGGCAACCGCGGGTCAACGCAGGTCGCAGGGCACACGCTGGCGTAACAGTTCACACTTCCGAGATGTAAAAATTTAAAATAAAAGCTTTTACGCTAATTATTTTCTGTGATAATATTTTTCAGAGCTCATCATCTGTGACAGCTCTTGGCTCTCCTGACTGTAACCTCTCTGTGGCAGCTTCTCACAGACTCAATCAACTCCTCTTCCCCTCCCCCCTCAAACACAAACACAAACACACACACACACACACACACACACACAAACACAGAGAGAGATACCCCCTCCCAAAAGGAGATAAAACTCAGTTTTAACTTGAGTTTAAAAGCTTTGAGCTTTGAGCAAAAGCATTTTTTTTAAGTTCTGTTATTGGGTGCATATATAAATCATTTATGCTTAAACAAGGCTTATAATGAAGTTATTTGAACAGTGAATATCTCAGCTGCCTAAAGTCAGGGCGAAGCCACTAACCAGCTGTAGGGATGGGTATCATTCGGATTTTATCTTTATCCATACAGACCCCTATCAGTCCAGCTCAGACTGTTACTGGTTTAAGAGAGTGAAGTTTATAGCAATTTGCAAAATTTGGAGATTAGTGACAAACTAACCAGTTAGACTACATACAGACAAGCTTTCATTTTAGCTGTTAGTAACAGTTTGCCATGAGCTTAACCAGCGTGCTGTGCTTCCTGTTAAACATGTCATGAGACTGTGGACAACGCTGAAAATATTACTTTACTAACTACTGGCTGAACAGGCGCTTTGACAAAGAAAAGGTAAAGGCCAGCAGCTTTTACTTTTCAATGCACTTGTCGTCAACTTGAGTGGCTTATATTCAGCTGGTTCACCTCGACGCCGGTGGATGTAGACATGCACTTTTCCTGTTGCCGTACACTGAGTAACACGAAAAAATCAGCTGACCCCTTGTGAAATTTCCTAACTGATCAAAACCAAACTGTAAAGACAGCATCAATCCACGCTCAGCTTTGGTCAAGGGGAGACATATGGTAAGATTACATGAATTCAAAATAACCTACAATTCCTTCAAATTAATTTGAAGCCAGTTTAATTTTTTGAGCCAGCTTTGACATCTGCAGATATGAGTTTCTGAAGAGGGGCCTGCTGAGGTTAGATGTGCTGAATAATATCCATTTTCATATCAGAAAAAACACTGCATTAAACATTGTCTTAGCTCACTGAGCTGAGGTCAACAGGTAATATAACCAACCTGTGAGGTGGCTCACCCCCGTAAGATAAACACATAAATGATCCCTGATAGAACCGATAATTAAAGGCACATCAGTGACAGGGAATGCTATTAAAACTAAACTATAAACTGGTGACATTAACTGCAAAAGAAGATTTTTATTGATACATTTCAGGTAGAATTTAGTTTTCAATAAGGGAAACAGTGTAAGAAACCTGAATTTGTTGCAACAAATTTAAAATAAAAGCTTTTATGCTAATTATTTTCTGTGATAATATTTTTCAGAGCTCATCATCTGTGACAGCTCTTGGCTCTCTTGACTGTAACCTCCCTGTGGCAGCTTCTCACAGACTCAATCAACTCCTCTTCCCCTCCCCCCTCAGACACACACACACACACACACACACACACACCACACACACACACAGAGACCCCCTTCCAAAAACCCATCAAAGAGTAATACAATGGCTCCATCTATAGGATAAAGTCGAGAGTCGCAACAGGAAGTTACCCCAAAATCTGAGGTTTCAAACAGGAAGTTGGGTTTCCGAACTTTGACGGGCCAGAACCGGCACACGCTTCGACCAAAACTCACAATTTTCGGAGGACTTCTTCCAAAATTGTCAAGGAGGGGCTGACAACATTTGAAGTGAATCTGGTCACCCGTCTAGAAACTGGACATCACACTATAAAATATGTCATTTCCTGCTATAAATAGGTGGTGCTACAACAATTGTATGAATATTGACATATGGATGTGTGCAGATAGGTACCATTAACAATCCTGTAAAGTTTGATGCAGTTTGGACAAAGTATGGCCGAAATATAGCAAATATAAAGCAACTTCCTGTTTTGTGGCGAGTGATCGAACTTTGAGGGGCCATAACTTCCACGCCCTTCAATGAAAAGTCAGAAACTTTTGCAATTTAACTTCGTCTATGTCTTAAGAACAAATTATCAAATTTTGAAGTCAATCGGATAATGCGTCTAGGACTAGTTCGCGTTCAAGCGACCCCTGGAAATGGCCAAAAGCACACAATTTTTTCACCTTCCGGTCAAAATAAAAATACTTTCTGTTGGGTTTAGAATATGGCTCCAAGAGACTTTTTGGTGCGTCATGGGATGTTACATATGTGTGCAGATTTTCAGATTTTTAGGCGCAACGGGCTTGAGGGGCTGTTCCGTTAAAAATGTAGGTGGCGCTACCGAGGCCATTTTGCCACACCCATGCTCAAGACCCCTAAATTCTTAAATTTTTCGCCGTGCCTGACGCGTCTGCAAATTTTCAGGAGTTTTGACGCATGTTAAGGCCTTCAAAAAGGCAATCAAAGAGGCGGAAAAAGAAGAAAAAAAATAATAATAATAATAATAATAATAAACCGAACGAAAACAAGAGGGTCCTTGCAACTCGTTGCATGGCCCGTTGGGCCACGCAACTCGTTGCTCGGCCTAATAATAATAAACCGAACGAAAACAAGAGGTCCTTGCAACTCGTTGCATGGCCCCGTTGGGCCCACGCAACTCGTTGCTCGGGCCCTAATAATAAACCGAACGAAAACAAGAGGGTCCTTGCAACTCGTTGCATGGCCCGTTGGGCCCACGCAACTCGTTGCTCGGGCCCTAATTAAAGCTGCGAGCAGCGTTGAACGGGCCCTCGCACCCGGCGCCTGTCGGGGGAGCGGCGACCGCGGGACCCCGGCAACCGCGGGGTCAACGCAGGTCGCAGGGCACACGCTGGCGTAACAGTTCACACTTCCCAGATGTAAAAATTTTAAATAAAAGCTTTTATGCTAATTATTTTCTGTGATAATATTTTTCAGAGCTCATCATCTGTGACAGCTCTTGGCTCTCCTGACTGTAACCTCTCTGTGGCAGCTTCTCACAGACTCAATCAACTCCTCTTCCCCTCCCCCCTCAAACACAAACACAAACACACACACACACACACAGATACCCCCTCCCAAAAGGAGATAAAACTCAGTTTTAACTTGAGTTTACAAGCTTTGAGCTTTGAGCAAAAGCATTTTTTTGCAAGTTCTGTTATTGGGTGCATATATAAATCATTTATGCTTAAACAAGGGTTATAATGAAGTTATTTGAACAGTGAATATCTCATCTGCCTAAAGTCAGGGCGAAGCCACTAACCAGCTGTAGGGATGGGTATCATTAGGATTTTATCTTTATCCATACAGACTCCTATCAGTCCAGCTCAGACTGTTACTGGTTTAAGAGAGTGAAGTTTATAGCAATTTGCAAAATTTGGAGATTAGTGACAAACTAACCAGTTAGACTACATACAGACAAGCTTTCATTTTAGCTGTTAGTAACAGTTTGCCATGAGCTTAACCAGCGTGCTGTGCTTCGTGTTAAACATGTCATGAGACTGTGGACAACGCTGAAAATATTACTTTACTAACTACTGGCCGAACAGGCGCTTTTACAAAGAAAAGGTAAAGGCCAGCAGCTTTTACTTTTCAATGCACTTGTCGTCAACTTGAGTGGCTTATATTCAGCTGGTTCACCTCGACGCCGGTGGATGTAGACGTGCACTTTTCCTGTCGCCGTACACTGTGTAACATGAAAATATCAGCCGACCCCTTGTGAAATTTCCTAACTGATCAAAACCAAACTGTAAAGACTTTGGTCAAGGGGAGACATATGGTAAGATTACATGAATTCAAAATAACCTACAATTCCTTCAAATTAATTTGAAGCCAGTTTAATTTTTTGAGCCAGCTTTGACATCTGCAGATATGAGTTTCTGAAGAGGGGCCTGCTGAGGTTAGATGTGCTGAATAATATCCATTTTCATATCAGAAAAAACACTGCATTAAACATTGTCTTAGCTCACTGAGCTGAGGTCAACAGGTAATATAACCAACCTGTGAGGTGGCTCACCCCCGTAAGATAAACACATAAATGATCCCTGATAGAACCGATAATTAAAGGCACATCAGTGACAGGGAATGCTATTAAAACTAAACTATAAACTGGTGACATTAACTGCAAAAGAAGATTTTTATTGATACATTTCAGGTAGAATTTAGTTTTCAATAAGGGAAACAGTGTAAGAAACCTGAATTTGTTGCAACAAATTTAAAATAAAAGCTTTTATGCTAATTATTTTCTGTGATAATATTTTTCAGAACTCATCATCTGTGACAGCTCATGGCTCTCTTGACTGTAACCTCCCCTGTGTTAGCTTCTCACAGACTCAATCAACTCCTCTTCCCCTCCCCCCTCAAACACACACACACAGACACACACACACAGAGACCCCCTTCCAAAAACCCATCAAAGAGTAATACAATGGCTCCATCTATAGGATAAAGTAGAGAGTCGCAACAGGAAGTTACCCCAAAATCTGAGGTTTCAAACAGGAAGTTGGGTTTCCGAACTTTGACGGGCCAGAACCGGCACACGCTTCGACCCAAACTCACAATTTTCGGAGGACTTCTTCCAAAAATTGTCAAGGAGGGGCTGACAACATTTGAAGTGAATCTGGTCACCCGTCTAGAAACTGGACATCACACTATAAAATATGTCATTTCCTGCTATAAATAGGTGGCGCTACAACAATTGTATGAATATTGACATATGGATGTGTGCAGATAGGTACCATTAACAATCCTGTAAAGTTTGATGCAGTTTGGACAAAGTATGGCCGAAATATAGCAAAAATAAAGCAACTTCCTGTTTCGTGGCGAGTAATCGAACTTTGAGGGGCCATAACTTCCACGCCCTTCAATGAAAAGTCCGAAACTTTTGCAATTTAACTTCGTCTATGTCTTAAGAACAAATTATCAAATTTTGAAGTCAATCGGATAATGCGTCTAGGACTAGTTCGCGTTCAAGCGACCCCTGGAAATGGCCAAAAACACACAATTTTTTCACCTTCCGGTCAAAATAAAAATACTTTCTGTTGGGTTTAGAATATGGCTCCAAGAGACTTTTTGGTGCGTCATGGGATGTTACATATGTGTGCAGATTTTCAGATTTTTAGGCGCAACGGGCTTGAGGGGCTGTTCCGTTAAAAATGTAGGTGGCGCTACCGAGGCCATTTTGCCACACCCATGCTCAAGACCCCTAAATTCTTAAATTTTTCGCCGTGCCTGACGCGTCTGCAAATTTTCAGGAGTTTTGACGCATGTTAAGGTCCTCAAAAAGGCGATCAAAGAGGCGGAAAAAGAAGAAAAAAAATAATAATAATAATAATTAAAGCTGCGAGCAGCGTTGAACGGGCCCTCGCACCCGGCGCCCGTCGGGGGAGCGGCGACCGCGGGACCCCGGCAACCGCGGGGTCAACGCAGGTCGCAGGGCACACGCTGGCATAACAGTTCACACTTCCCAGATGTAAAAATTTTAAATAAAAGCTTTTACGCTAATTATTTTCTGTGATAATATTTTTCAGAGCTCATCATCTGTGACAGCTCATGGCTCTCTTGACTGTAACCTCCCTGTGGCAGCTTCTCACAGACTCAATCAACTCCTCTTCCCCTCCCCCCTCAGACACACACAGACACACACACACAGAGACCCCCTTCCAAAAACCCATCAAAGAGTAATACAATGGCTCCATCTGTAGGATAAAGTAGAGAGTCGCAACAGGAAGTTACCCCAAAATCTGAGGTTTCAAACAGGAAGTTGGGTTTCCGAACTTTGACGGGCCAGAACCGGCACACGCTTCGACCAAAACTCACAATTTTCGGAGCCAGTCTTCCAAAAATCCTTAAGTCTGTCCTGACAACATTTGAAGTGAATCTGGTCACCCGTCTAGAAACTGGACATCACACTATAAAATATGTCATTTCCTGCTATAAATAGGTGGTGCTACAACAATTGTATGAATATTGACATATGGATGTGTGCAGATAGGTACCATTAACAATCCTGTAAAGTTTGATGCAGTTTGGACAAAGTATGGCCGAAATATAGCAAATTTAAAGCAACTTCCTGTTTTGTGGCGAGTAATCGAACTTTGAGGGGCCATAACTTCCACGCCCTTCAATGAAAAGTCCGAAACTTTTGCAATTTAACTTCGTCTATGTCTTAAGAACAAATTATCAAATTTTGAAGTCAATCGGATAATGCGTCTAGGACTAGTTCGCGTTCAAGCGACCCCTGGAAATGGCCAAAAACACACAATTTTTTCACCTTCCGGTCAAAATAAAAATACTTTCTGTTGGGTTTAGAATATGGCTCCAAGAGACTTTTTGGTGCGTCATGGGATGTTACATATGTGTGCAGATTTTCAGATTTTTAGGCGCAACGGGCTTGAGGGGCTGTTCCGTTAAAAATGTAGGTGGCGCTACCGAGGCCATTTTGCCACACCCATGCTCAAGACCCCTAAATTCTTAAATTTTTCGCCGTGCCTGACGCGTCTGCAAATTTTCAGGAGTTTTGACGCATTTTAAGGCCCTCAAAAAGGCGATCAAAGAGGCGGAAAAAAGAAGAAAAAAAATAATAATAATAATAATTAAAGCTGCCGAGCAGCGTTGAACGGGCCCTCGCACCCGGCGCCCGTCGGGGGAGCGGCGACCGCGGGACCCCGGCAACCGCACGGTCAACGCAGGTTGCAGGGCACACGCTGGCGTAACAGTTCACACTTCCCAGATGTAAAAATTTAAAATAAAAGCTTTTATGCTAATTATTTTCTGTGATAATATTTTTCAGAGCTCATCATCAGTGACAGCTCTTGGCTCTCCTGACTGTAACCTCTCTGTGGCAGCTTCTCACAGGCTCAATCAACTCCTCTTCCCCTCCCCCCTCAAACACAAACACAAACACAGAGAGAGATACCCCCTCCCAAAAGGAGATAAAACTCAGTTTTAACTTGACTTTACAAGCTTTGAGCTTTGAGCAAAAGCATTTTTTTTAAGTTCTGTTATTGGGTGCATATATAAATCATTTATGCTTAAACAAGGCTTATAATGAAGTTATTTGAACAGTGAATATCTCAGCTGCCTAAAGTCAGGGCGAAGCCACTAACCAGCTGTAGGGATGGGTATCATTAGGATTTTATCTTTATCCATACAGACCCCTATCAGTCCAGCTCAGACTGTTACTGGTTTAAGAGAGTGAAGTTTATAGCAATTTGCAAAATTTGGAGATGAGTGACAAACTAACCACTTAGACTACATACAGACAAGCTTTCATTTTAGCTGTTAGTAACAGTTTGCCATGAGCTTAACCAGCGTGCTGTGCTTCGTGTTTAACATGTCATGAGACTGTGGACAACGCTGAAAATATTACTTTACTAACTACTGGCTGAACAGGCAGTTTGACAAAGAAAAGGTAAAGGCCAGCAGCTTTTACTTTTCAATGCACTTGTCGTCAACTTGAGTGGCTTATATTCAGCTGGTTCACCTCGACGCCGGTGGACCTAGTGCACTTTTCCTGTCGCCGTACACTGAGTAAGACGAAAAAATCAGCTGACCCCGTGTGAAATTTCCTAACTGATCAAAACCAAACTGAAAAGACAGCATCAATCCACGCTCAGCTTTGTTCAAGGGGAGACATATGGTAAGATTACATGAATTCATGTAATCTTCTTTGAGGCTACAATTTCAGACTTAACTAAGTCATTCACTAGTGTCTTGGCAGCGTTTATGGGGTCTTTAGACAGGTCTCTCACTGGTTGTCTTTCCAGGGTCATTGAAATCTTTGGCTTCCTACCTCTGCCAGGCTTGTTCTGCACAGTGTGGTTCTCCTTGAATTTCTCGGTGACGCTTCTCATTTGAGTTCTTGATGCTTGGAAATGCTGTGATAACTTTGTATATCCTTCTCCTGCTTCCTGAGCATCGACAATTCTTCAAGTCTACAGTGATTTCCTTAGTTTTTGGCATGATGCTTTCTCAAGTGACAGCTCAAATCTTAACTGAAGTTTTTATACCGCGTGTAAAGCAGCTCTTGGCTCTCCTGACTGTAACCTCTCTGTGGCAGCTTCTCACAGACTCAATCAACTCCTCTTCCCCTCCCCCCTCAAACACAAACACACACACACACACACACAGAGACCCCCTTCCAAAAACCCATCAAAGAGTAATACAATGGCTCCATCTATAGGATAAAGTCGAGAGTCGCAACAGGAAGTTACCCCAAAATCTGAGGTTTCAAACAGGAAGTTGGGTTTCTGAACTTTGACGGGCCAGAACCGGCACACGCTTCGACCAAAACTCACAATTTTCGGAGGACTTCTTCCAAAAAATTGTCAAGGAGGGGCTGACAACATTTGAAGTGAATCTGGTCACCCGTCTAGAAACTGGACATCACACTATAAAATATGTCATTTCCTGCTATAAATAGGTGGTGCTACAACAATTATATGAATATTGACATATGGATGTGTGCAGATAGGTACTATTAACAATCCTGTAAAGTTTGATGCAGTTTGGACAAAGTATGGCCGAAATATAGCAAATATAAAGCAACTTCCTGTTTTGTGGCGAGTAATCGAACTTTGAGGGGCCATAACTTCCACGCCCTTCAACAAAAACTCAAAATCTGCCGCAATTTAACATCGTCTATGTCTTAAGAACATACTATTAAGTTTTGAAGTCAATCGGATAATGCGTCTAGGACTAGTTCGCGTTCAAGCGACCCCTGGAAATGACCAAAAACACACAATTTTTTCACCTTCCGGTCAAAATAAAAATACTTTCTGTTGGGTTTAGAATATGGCTCCAAGAGACTTTTTGGTGCGTCATGGGATGTTACATATGTGTGCAGATTTTCAGATTTTTAGGCGCAACGGGCTTGAGGGGCTGTTCCGTTTAAAAATGTAGGTGGCGCTACCGAGGCCATTTTACCACGCCCATGCTCAAGACCCCTAAATTATTAAATTTTTCGCCGTACCTGACGCATCTGCAAATTTTGGTAAGTTTTCACGCATGTTAAGGCCCTCAAAAAGCCGATCTAAGAGGCGGAAAAAGAAGAAAAAAAATAATAATAATAATAATAATAATAATAATAATAATAATAATAAACAGACCGAAAACAAGAGGGTCCTTGCAACTCGTTGCATGGCCCCGTTGGGCCCACGCAACTCGTTGCTCGGGCCCTAATTAAAGCTGCGAGCAGCGTTGAACGGGCCCTCGCACCCGGCGCCCGTCGGGGGAGCGGCGACCGCGGGACCCCGGCAACCGCGGGGTCAACGCAGGTCGCAGGGCACACGCTGGCGTAACAGTTCACACTTCCCAGATGTTAAAATTTTAAATAAAAGCTTTTACGCTAATTATTTTCTGTGATAATATTTTTCAGAGCTCATCATCTGTGACAGCTCTTGGCTCTCTTGACTGTAACCTCTCTGTGGCAGCTTCTCACAGACTCAATCAACTCCTCTTCCCCTCCCCCTCAAACACAAACACAAACACACCCACACACACACACACAAACACACAGAGAAATACCCCCTCCCAAAAGGAGATAAAACTCAGTTTTAACTTGAGTTTACAAGCTTTGAGCTTTGAGCAAAAGCATTTTTTTAAGTTCTGTTATTGGGTGCATATATAAATCATTTATGCTTAAACAAGGCTTATAATGAACTTATTTGAACAGTGAATATCTCATCTGCCTAAAGTCAGGGCGACGCCACTAACCAGCTGTAGGGATGGGTATCATTAGGATTTTATCTTTATCCAGACAGACCCCTATCATTCCAGCTCAGACTGTTACTGGTTTAAGAGAGTGAAGTTTATAGCAATTTGCAAAATTTGGAGATTAGTGACAAACTAACCAGTTAGACTACATACAGACAAGCTTTCATTTTAGCTGTTAGTAACAGTTTGCCATGAGCTTAACCAGCGTGCTGTGCTTCCTGTTAAACATGTCATGAGACTGTGGACAACGCTGAAAATATTACTTTACTAACTACTGGCCGAACAGGCGCTTTGACAAAGAAAAGGTAAAGGCCAGCAGCTTTTACTTTTCAATGCACTTGTCGTCAACTTGAGTGGCTTATATTCAGCTGGTTCACCTCGACGCTGGAGGACCTAGTGAACTTTTCCTGTCGCCGTACACTGAGTAACACGAAAAAATCAGCTGACCCCGTGTGAAATTTCCTAACTGATCAAAACCAAACTGTAAAGACAGCATCAATCCACGCTCAGCTTTGGTCAAGGGGAGACATATGGTAAGATTACATGAATTCATGTAATCTTCTTTGAGACTACAATTTCAGACTTAACTAAGTCATTCACTAGTGTCTTGGCAGCGTTTATGGGTTCTTTAGACAGGTCTCTAACTGGTTTTCTTTCCAGGGTCATTGAAATCTTTGGCTTCCTACCTCTGCCAGGCTTGTTCTGCACAGTGTGGCTCTCCTTGAATTTCTCGGTGACGCTTCTCATTTGAGTTCTTGACGCTTGGAAATGCTGTTATAACTTTGTATATCCTTCTCCTGCTTCCTAAGCATCGACAATTCTTCAAGTCTACAGTGATTTCCTTAGTTTTTGGCATGATGCTTTCTCAAGTGACAGCTCAAATCTTAACTGAAGTTTTTATACCGCGTGTAAAGCAGCTCTTGGCTCTCCTGACTGTAACCTCTCTGTGGCAGCTTCTCACAGACTCAATCAACTCTTCTTCCCCTCCCCCCTCAAACACAAACACAAACACACACACACACACACACACACACACACACACAGACACACACACACAGAGACCCCCTTCCAAAAACCCATCAAAGAGTAATACAATGGCTCCATCTATAGGATAAAGTAGAGAGTCGCAACAGGAAGTTACCCCAAAATCTGAGGTTTCAAACAGGAAGTTGGGTTTCCGAACTTTGACGGGCCAGAACCGGCACACGCTTCGACCAAAACTCACAATTTTCGGAGCCAGTCTTCCAAAAAATCCTCAAGGAGGGGCTGACAACATTTGAAGTGAATCTGGTCACCCGTCTAGAAACTGGACATCACACTATAAAATATGTCATTTCCTGCTATAAATAGGTGGCGCTACAACAATTGTATGAATATTGACATATGGATGTGTGCAGATAGGTACCATTAACAATCCTGTAAAGTTTGATGCAGTTTGGACAAAGTATGGCCGAAATATAGCAAAAATAAAGCAACTTCCTGTTTCGTGGCGAGTAATCGAACTTTGAGGGGCCATAACTTCCACGCCCTTCAACAAAAACTCAAAATCTGCCGCAATTTAACATCGTCTATGTCTTAAGAACATACTATTAAGTTTTGAAGTCAATCGGATAATGCGTCTAGGACTAGTTCGCGTTCAAGCGACCCCTGGAAATGGCCAAAAACACACAATTTTTTCACCTTCCGGTCAAAATAAAAATACTTTCTGTTGGGTTTAGAATATGGCTCCAAGAGACTTTTTGGTGCGTCATGGGATGTTACATATGTGTGCAGATTTTCAGATTTTTAGGCGCAACGGGCTTGAGGGGCTGTTCCGTTTAAAAATGTAGGTGGCGCTACCGAGGGCATTTTACCACGCCCATGCTCAAGACCCCTAAATTATTAAATTTTTCGCCGTGCCTGATGCGTCTGCAAATTTTGGTAAGTTTTCACGCATGTTAAGGCCCTCAAAAAGCCGATCTAAGAGGCGGAAAAAGAAGAAAAAAAATAATAATAATAATAATAATAATAATAATAATAATAAACAGACCGAAAACAAGAGGGTCCTTGCAACTCGTTGCATGGCCCCGTTGGGCCCATGCAACTCGTTGCTCGGGCCCTAATAATAATAAACCGAACGAAAACAAGAGGGTCCTTGCAACTCGTTGCATGGCCCCGTTGGGCCCACGCAACTCGTTGCTCGGGCCCTAATAATAATAAACCGAACGAAAACAAGAGGGTCCTTGCAACTCGTTGCATGGCCCCGTTGGGCCCACGCAACTCGTTGCTCGGGCCCTAATAATAATAAACCGAACGAAAACAAGAGGGTCCTTGCAACTCGTTGCATGGCCCCGTTGGGCCCACGCAACTCGTTGCTCGGGCCCTAATAATAATAATAAACAGACCGAAAACAAGAGGGTCCTTGCAACTCGTTGCATGGCCCCGTTGGGCCCACGCAACTCGTTGCTCGGGCCCTAATTAGCTCCCTGGACAGAGCCAGAATGACAGTGGCTGAATGTTTGGCTGGAGGCATAATGGCATTGGGGTGCTGCTGGTGTTTTCCTTGTAGGGGAACCAAAGAGCAGGAGTGTGTATCAGTTCAGACACTTAGTGTGGTGCCAGTTATACTATCCACCCCTCCCTCTGAAGCGTGTGGACAGGTAGTGAGGATGCCTCCTCTAAATCTGTAGTTTTGCTAGGTAGTTTTGAGGGGTAGTCTGAGAGGGGAAACTTGAGGTGAATGGTCTCTGGACAAGGAATGAGTGTGTTCAACATCAGAGTACGAGGAGGGTGGGTTTAGATCTGTGTGGTTTTCTCGCCCAAGTGTGTGTTTGACTGGAGCAAGAGTGAGACTGATGTTATATCAATCTGGGAATGATTGTGTGTGTGAATTTTTGGTGTGTATGTGTACGCGCGATCACAGCTCTGTCGCTGTGTATGAATGTGTATATGTGTGTCTTGTCCCCAGCACCATCATTAGGTCGCAGGCAGTCCCAGTGTTGGGGGTGTAGCTTGGCTGCTCCTGCTCCTCTCAGGCCAATTTAGGGGGAGAAAAGCACTTCGATCCTGACCTGCAAGTCTGAGGGTCCCCAGCGGGAGGCAGCGCAGCCCTGCAATCTATATTGGATTTATTCCTTTCCCATCTACAGGCCCCACACACCCCACAGAGAGGAAGTCTCAACTGCACTCTCTCTGTCCCCTAAGACAATATGTTATGGTACACACATGAGTACACATAATCGTGTAAACACACACATGGAAACACACTCTGAAGGCACACACACCTAGTCTATCTTCAAGGCACACTCCCCCACAGCAAGGAAGTTATACAGACACACTTTCTGTCCCTGTGGGAGATTCACTGGGGTCAAGATATACTGAGATTTGTGAGACAGACAGACAGACAGACAGATAAGAGTCAGGCAGAGAATCATCCAAGCTGTTGATAGAGTGAGTTATTTGAGGCTGACCATTGTTTCTCTCGTGGAAAATATTGTTCAGATTTATAAAGGCCAAGATGTAAAATGCATTTTTTATCACATTAAAGCAAGAAAAAAAGAATTTACATAAAACTCAGACAAGGTCAGGGAGAAACGAGGTTCTTAATTTAGTCTAATCAACTGTCATTTGCATCGCGCCATTTGCGCAAGGTATTGCCACTAACTGAATAAATGGACTTCTTCAGACTCAAGGGGGGGCACTCCGGTTTTGATAAGCTGGCAACATAACTGATTTGCATATATTACTTTGATTATCTCATTACTAGGATGATTCTTGCGGAATTTTTGACACTCGCGCAATCGAATTAAAATTAAGGCACGCAATCAATAAAAGGGCAACGCGGCTGTGAAAACACACGGCACCCCAGGTTTGTATGGTCAACTAGTGATGATGATGATGATGCTGGTGATGATGGTTATGGTGATGATGTGGCAGATGATGGTAATGGCCAAGATGATGATGATGATGATGATGACGGTGATGATGATGATGATGACCTCTTCAGCTCACGAGCTCCTGGACTCCGCCGTAGGTTTTGTACGAGAGTCTCGGGCCCTTGATTCCTGTGATCAAAGCAGTAATCAGTGGAGACAATGGGGGCCACGAAATTGCCGCTTTCGTGCGGGTGACCTATGCACCTGCCATGAATCCAAGAGTGGCCCGCAGGCGGCTTATGTCCCCCCTCCCTCCTCAATCGATAATAGCCCTCATATCTTTCGTCCGCCTCAACCCATCTGTGGAATGATGAAATCGTGCGTAAAGACGCGCGCGTCTCGGATTATTTTGCAATGCTGCGGCCGCAATAACCTGACACATTGTCGGGAACGGGTACAGGCATGAGGGCCATCAATTCAGCTGAGCTCCAAGTATCACCTGTCACCAAAACCCTCAAACCTGGACTGATGAGTGACCTTAAATATTAAATGTATCATTTGGTTTGATTTTAGTTTATATACGGCTTCAAAAATATACATTTCTCCCAAATTACGCATCATCTTCTTTGTGTTCTCACCGCAAAATCTTCAATACCACATTATGACAAGTGGCTCATTTGTTGCCATACACAATTTGCTTGAGGGAAGAAGATTTGGAGACTCCTTCTCCCCTCTCCTAATAGACTCTCACTCGTCTGCACACCAACCGGAGCAAAGGCACACGTCCACGTTTTAAATTCATGATGTAAATAATTATAGGCCTGGAAATTGATTTCCTTACGACCTTCCAGCAAACGAGGCCTCCGAAACCCCCCCACCCCCAAAGAAAGCTACTTCTGTTGAAGCATTAAGTCATTAATTATTTTCCTTACATAAGGACAAATTATCGAGTCAGTTGAACGAAATTAGAACCCTTTGTTTCTGATCAGACCGCATTACCGCTGGAAATTACGGATGATGGCTGCGTGCGCGCTCGCCTTTGTTGTTTCGATCATCGCCTGTCGCTCTGAACTCGCGCTAACAAAGTCATTAAATTGACTCCCTCTCGCTCTCATTATGCGGGCTGTTAATAACCGCTAATTAACTTTGCTTACGCGCGCCTTAAAAGCCTCCCTCCCCTCCCCGGCGCGCACACACACTCTCTCTCTCTCTCTCCTTCCCCTCCCTCCTTTTCCTTCTTTTCCTGCTTGGCCTCTCAAGCAGAGCAAGTGTCCAATTATGTCAGAGCGCGAGGATGGATGGAGGATGCAGGGTGGAGGATGAATCGTCGTCACCAAGGCCACGAGCCCCTTCGTGCATGTTAGGGACCAGCATTTACGCGTGTTGCATATGGACAAGCTTGTGTGATAACAGAAAACTGATGGCACTGAATAGTCTTATTACTGCACGTGCAAATATAGGATACCTGTCTCCCACGGGTGGGTGGGGTATTTAACTTTGAATAAACAACTTCATTCTTACATGGACCATGCATACAAATGCATCTGTGGTCAAATAGTACAGACAGAGGCAGGAGGAAGGAAGCAAGGGGCAGTAAGTGGCAGAGATTAGGGAAGTGATGAGAGAAATGCGCAGAAAATGATGCGTTTAGATGTTCAAT
Organism: Lates calcarifer; assembly: GCF_001640805.2. Taxonomy (NCBI): domain Eukaryota; kingdom Metazoa; phylum Chordata; class Actinopteri; family Centropomidae; genus Lates; species Lates calcarifer. The sequence goes on from NW_026115872.1 coordinate 23,614, forward strand.
ATGAATGCAGAACAATACAGTTTCAGGGTATTTCTCAGTCTGTACATTAGAAATACCGGGCCTTACCTGTTGGAGCAGTTTGCTGTTCCATCCAGGAGATGGCGCCAATTGAATGACCTGCAAGGCAAAGCACAATCTGCTGGTCCTAAACGATGGACTTCATTAGTATCACTTCCGTGGCCTTCAGTGTAGAGGACAGACTTGGAGCTGGAAGGGAGCAGAGATGGCTTACGTTACATGTATGGAACTGATAAAACTGTATGAACTCATGAGGTGTTTTGAAGGCACAAAGCTACCTGCTGACCTTAATATGTTTACGGCCAAGGCGCATGACACCAGAAGGGCGCAGAGGCCCCATGCGGACTCCCAGGATGTGATAGACAGCAGTACAGCAGCTACAAGAACAGAAAGCGCGCAACCCGGTGTTTCCCCTGGATATTATCAAGTTAGGATGTTATGAAAATACAGAGGAGGTGGCGGTGAGGTGATGCTGAAAACGGAAGGCGGCCTCTCCCCGCCATCTCTTCACCTGCACGTCAAATAGACGGAAAATTGAAAATGTGAAAATTGCGCTCAGGCTATTCCGTCCCCACCACCCACCACCCCCCTCGCCTCTAATGTATGCGCGTAATTAGTGCATTTAAACAAAGCGCGGATGTCCTGCTGGCTGAAATGGCGGCTGACATCTCTTTTTCCACAGGGTTAATAACAGTGTGCGGATAAATGAATCAAATTGTGGCCCCCAAATTACAGAGCGACTCTAAATACTCGTCTGTATTACGCACGTCTGTTTGTGACCGCGCAGGGAAAAGGCATAACATTTTTTTCATATTGTTATTACTCTCATTACATTGATTTGCGTGCAAGTAAACAAGCTCGGAAGTTTGTGACACCACAAAAAAAGTTGCAGGGTGGATTGAATCTCACACCAGCCGCGTGGACAGGCTGCAGCTACTTATACTATTTGATTACTGCATGTTTTATACAGATTATTGTCTTTGTATTGTCTGCTAACAAGCATATAGGCCTTATTTGCTACACATAAAAGCTACATCTGCATATACATTTTAATTCATCTATGTTAACATTTTACAAAGCTCTTAAATGAAAAAAAGAACTGAGTTAGTTCTTAGTTCTGCCCCTTAACTACTTCACAAAGATCTATGACGCTCTTATCCCAGTTCCAATCACAAAAAGCTATTGCTTAAAAACAGATAAAAGATATAAAAAGAGAATATCTTGTGCAATTTTCTGGACATATATTTTATTGTTATTTTTCGTTTGCTGCGATGGATGCTCCAGTCCGGGCGGATACATAACGGAGGGGAAGAAGAGGGAGAGAAGGAGAGGCAGAGAGAGAGAGAGAGTAAATTGCAGCTTGCTGAAGTTTTTGGATTGAATTCTGAAAATGATCCTTTTAACAGTGATGGGCTCTGAGGCGAGGATAGGGGTCATGCCATTCACAGCGGGTTAAATAGACTTTCATTTAAAATTACATTCTCGATCCATCTCTCCATCTCTCCCCCTCTCCACAGCGGAGTCCCCCGCACGCTATCCCGGCTCCCCGTGCGGCGTCTCATCACCGCCGCGCCACCCTCACTTTTTAAGTCAATCCGCAACTCCAACAGAGAGCAGGCAATTGGTGGGAGAGGGAGGGAGCAGGGAAAAGACAGACAGACAGACAGACAGACAGACAGACAGATAGATAGATAGATAGATAGATAGATAGATAGATAGATAGATAGATAGATAGATAGATAGATAGAAAAAACATATTAACCATATTAATACTTGATTTTCTGTCTTTTTTTTCAAACGCTACAGCTTCAAACAATTGTTATGTTTCTATTTCTATGTCACTCAGTCTCTGACATGGCTTTCGCAGGTGCTCTCCGGGGTTGAACACAAACTCCGCGCCAGATTTTTTTCCTGTTGGCACAAGGATTCAGCAGTGTTCGTCTGCTTTCACCTATATACTGTACATGTGTTTTAAAAAAAGAAGAGTCACTCATTAAAAATCATCACAAAAAATAGGCCGATTCCGTTTAATTAAACTACATTATCACATTGAAATGAACAGTTTTATTAATTGTTTTATTAATTATTATTGTTGTTATAGCCTCCATTATAATGAATTTCTAATAATCCAAAAGTAATAGAAATAACATGAATTAAGGTAAAACAGAGGGGCCTATGAGGGAGGTAACTGTGAAGAAGGGCAATTAGCCTACTTTAAGGTCCTTTGGCATAAATAAGGAATTGATTGATTGTTTAAAGCAATGTTAACATTTATCACCGTCAATGCTGTGTTGTACTACTGTACAAATAATGTAATACTAAAGTCCTGTTAGCCTACACAGGTACAGGACAACAAGGCTATATGTGAACAGAATAGGCCTTTTGACCTGACATAGTAGAAAAAAGCACAGGCACGGGTATTAAGAATATTAAGGTTGGCTCTGTTATATTCAAGAGTCCCTGTAAGCCATGACAGTATGTGACAGTGGGTCAGCATGTACAATACCAGGACCCGAAAACTGGAGCAGCTAAATTCAATTCAGCTATTATTCATTTTATTATTTACATCAGTATTTTCCCACTTTGCCATATTACAATGTACTCCATGAAAAAAGTCCAATTTGATCATGTGTTATGTGGCCTACTCCTTCACAGTCTCTGTATTATTATTATTATTATTATTATTATTATTATTATTATTAATTTATTTATTTATTTTTACCTTTTAGCTACACAAGTCAATAACACACCTGTTCTTGTCTGACTGTTGCCACCTCTGCTAAAGCCATCTTTGCATTATTACGTATACTTACTTTGTCTGTTTGTTTTTAACACTTTAATGTTATATCATATTAATGTTATAAACCTTAGGGCCTAAATGTCACTGTAAAATGAAAATAAATCCGACAAGCAAGAAAAGCGCCTCTACAACTTTATCTGTTGAGTTCGTTCCGCGGAGCAACAAATTCCATGTCGGGTTTTGTTGTCTTTCCCTCAAATTAACTTTAATCGTAAAATATATAAAGGAGCTCCGCGCTGTCTCTCTCCCTGCATACACGTATACGAACCAATCAGGCGAGCAATAACTGCCTACACGTATGCTGAGTTTGCGCGCGGAGCGGAGAAGCGCCTGGCAGACCGGAGCGCAGCGCGAGGCAGCCAAGCCGCTGTCTGTCATTAGCTGAGAGTGTGACAGAGGAGTGACAGAAGAGGGGGAGAGAGAGAGAGAGAGAGTCGGGGGGAGAGGGAGAGAGAGAGAGAGGAGAAGGAGGGAGGAGTGAACGGTGCAGGTTCAAACAGACACACCGGCCTGAGAGGAGAGAAGAAGAACAAGGAGAGCGCCGGACCCCGAGAGAGAGAGAGAGAGAGAGAGAGAGAGAGAGAGAGAGAGGGAGAGCGAGAGAGAGAGAGAGAGGGAGAGAGTGGGAGACTGACAGGCGTTACCGAAACTAGACGAACCAAAGCGTCGACATGAGCGGCCAGTTTGAGGAAGATATCCATGACCGGGGAGAGAGGAAGAGCAGCAAGTCCCCAACGCTGCTCTCCTCTTACTGCATAGAGAGCATTCTGGGCCGCCGGAGTCCCTGTAAGGTCAGACTGATTGGGGGCGCAAAGTTTGACGGGTCTGCCCGGCAGAGGAGAGCTCGACAAAACGGCTGACGGTAAGTTTGCTTTGAAGTCTACGCTGTTTAGCTAGGAGCGTTGAACAGGAGAAATGTGCAGACCTAACAAACAAGCTGGTCTTATGCTGAAAGTCTAGAGGCTAGTAAATGCCTCAAGAAGAGTTTCTTTTCATTGCTTGGGAGTCAGCACATGTTCCACAGAGAATAATCTCATTTGTTTGGCTAATAAATGTTTCCCAAACTAAACAGCTGTTGTAAAGTCTTGGGGGAATTGTTTATAGGCCTATAAGGAAAATATTTGCTTTGTTTTTCACAGCCATTTTGTTATTTTGACATCTTTGACGCGCTTCTTTCTCAGGGCCAACGAAAGACCCCCTTTCCCTCAGCGCTGACATGCACCTGCCACCCAAACTCCGCCGACTGTACGGACCCGGGGGCAAGTACCTCCAAGACCACGCAGAGAAGCTGGACAGAGAACGGCTTCTCCTGGAACAAGCCAGCGACAGCCTCAAAATCAGCCAAGCGCCGCAGGTGAGCATCAGCCGCAGCAAGTCCTACCGGGAGAACGCGTCGCTGAGCCGGGGGGAGGGCGACCAGAGCCCCGGGGAGGGCTCGGAAGACGGCAGCCTGGGGCTGGTGGAGCTCGGCCCGTTGAAGTTCGAGGAGGACGGGGGGAAAGAGGAGGAGAGCTGCGCGGACACAGCCGCGCTGTCCCCGAAGGACGAGGAGAGGGAGAGCTTGAACGCCGGGGATGGGGACGTGAGGGACGGGGAGGACAGCGTGTGTCTGTCAGCGGGCAGTGACTCGGAGGAAGGGATGCTGAAACGGAAGCAAAGAAGATACAGGACTACCTTCACCAGTTACCAGCTGGAGGAGCTGGAGAGGGCTTTCCAGAAGACACACTACCCCGACGTCTTCACCAGGTAAGAAAAATTCAAACAGAAGTTTTTTTGGTTTTTTTTTGAGTCTGGAACAATTTTGTTTAAAAAAAAATATTTTTCTCACATTATTATGGTTATTATTATCATTACTATTATTATTATTATTACTTTGAATAACAGTCTACGTTTACAAAATTAAAAAGCCAAATTTGTAGGCCTATAAATTCGAATTTAAATACATACAAAACGTCGATAGCCTATTATATTTATATTACTCTATTTACATTAGTCTACAATAAAAAAGAGAAACAAAATATTATTATGGTTATTATTATTTTTTCAGGTGGCTATGTCTAATACAAATCCACAAAAGAAACGCATTGAGACACAAACATGTTCTCTAATAATTCCATGCACTGAAGGTGATAATTAATTGCATTTATTTTTAAATAAACACCTCCCGAGCCCATAAAATTTTCCAAAAACAGTCCCAGTAATTCCACACGTCTGTAACAGGACACTGTACGGATCACACCTCATAAAATACCCCAACACCAAGCCCGTGCTTTGAATAAGTGAGCACAATAGGCCTGTAAGTGCCAACACACATGGGGACGTTTTGTTACCTGTATATGCCTGTGTTGTTGCAGATGACAGCGGTATTATTCTCAGGAGGAATAATTAAGCGGTGCAGCTGCCGGACATGATACTGAATACAGAAAAAAAAAAGTCAGGGCCTAACCTCAAGCCCAAGGGCAGGTGTATACGCACAGATACACACACATTGAACTACATGGCTTTATAGTATGAATTTTCTGAGGGTTTTATACCGGTAGAAATGTTTTATAAAAATAAACTATAAGGGCTTTTATGTAGTAGGTCATAAAAATAAAATAAACTCACATATTAATAAAATTTCAAACCTATCTTCAACCAATTTAACATTTTGATAATTGGCACATCCGCGTTTTATGCTTGAAAATAAAGGCTTTTCTGATACTAGAGGACACAAGAACCTACATTTTCTTCAATTCATTTTTATTTTAGCATTGGGATTATTCATATTTTCCAATCGATTTACTTTAAGGCGACTTGTAGGTCTAATTTGCGCTGCAAGCCCATCTTGCAGCTGAAGGGAGCGTCAATTGCTTTGTGGCAGCCTAGTTTAGATGTCATTATTTCAACCATTATGTTGTTACAGTGACAGGCCTGGGCTAAGGAAAATCTAACAATCACTAGGCCTATTTCTACCCATCCGTGACAGGGAAAATAGAATATGGCTATGGCGTCTTTCTGCGGTTCATGCCAGGGAGAAGGGGAAAAAATCAAGCCTATTTTGGTCGTCTATTGTTGACAGTGAACAACGGGAGGGGACAAAACAGCAATTCTACGTTGCTTCCAAACGGTGGCCTGTAACCTTGAATCTTTTTCTTTCTGTCTCTCTGCCTCTTCTCCCTTCCTCTTTCCCCCCTCCTTTTTTTTATATTCTTTTCAGAGAAGAGCTCGCAATGCGCCTGGATCTTACCGAGGCCCGCGTTCAAGTAAGTGGCTCTCTGTTTATCTTTATCTGAAAAGAGAAGCCTGTGACTTGTAAATCAAACAGGGGGAAAAGCAGCATCCTCTAATGTTTTATGTCCTCTATAAAATGTCCCAGCTACACAGCGCTGGATAATAACCGGTGATATGCGTCACTGATTGAGGATCAACGATTACGGGCCAATTTGTGGCAGTAATTTATTACAGTAAAAATGTGTTAAATGGCCCCAGTCGCTGGCGCAGGGAAGGTCTTTCCTGTTATTGAATGTTATTACACGCGAACGGGGGACGTTTTAGTGGCAATTAAGCCGACGCTGGCGATTCATAAAAAGCTCACTTAGTGCAGGAGCAAACCACTGTCTATATTCCTGGGATGAGATGGTGTTTGAATTCCCATCAGAGGGGACAGAGAGAGAGGGAGAGAAGAGGGGCGAGGCCGAGATACGTGTGTGTGGGAGTAAAAGGATGTGTGTGAGAATAAGAGGGGGGAGAGGGAGGGGAGGGGAGAAAGAGGGGAGGGATAATGCTATTTGATTTCCCATTATGTGATTGCAATAGACCTGCATTGATCCGATGCTTTGCACTTGGGAGCGAATGAGAGACCATTAAAGGTGTTTGCTCCCCCCCCCCCCATCCCAGCAACCCCCCACCACCCACCCCCTCCAACTCATCCCCCCCCCCGCCCTCTCTCTCTCTCTCTATCCTCTTCGCCTTTACACTGAAAGCGTGGCTTGCATGTCGAAAGCCCGGGCTCATAACCAGAGAGACAGTTCAAACACGGTGGAAGCTCCGGGAGGGTTATGGCCGACGGTAAAACAACAGATGTCTCTTTAGGGGCCGTAGGTGAACAAATCACTTAACGGGCGCCATCAGGAGGTGATAAAAACTCATAAATTCCCGAGGGGCTGTGTAATGCTAAACAGCCCTCTGGGAATAATGTGTGTGTGCGCAGTCCCTGTCGCTCAAGCTGGTTCGTTCAATCACTTTCCTCGTGTTGACATTTTGCTCATTGTGAGAGCCCCGTGCTTCTGCAGTGCAAACTGGGCAACAGTGGATGCGTGGGAAAGTTAAATACTCTCTTGGATGGAAGTCACTTGTTCTACATCTCTTAAGAATTTAATTTAAAGCGCATTAATTGTTATTGGAGCCAGTTCAGCGGTAATTTTCTGGATCTTTTGTTAACACCGCTCTTAATTATCTCCCCCCCGACTCTGAAGCCCGTCTACAGGGACGGGGGGTTTAATTAGACAGAAAGTAGATTTAAGGGACCGTGAGCGGCAGGGTTTACCTTGCAAGTAATTACCGCTGACTTTCCGCCTGTTGGCCACCACCTGAACTAGACAACAATCAGAGTACACTGACACAACATTCAATAGAGTCTGGTCATGTTAATTACAATGAAGCATTGCAGTTCTATGTTAAAGCTAAGTATTTATAACCTGCATAACCGAGCACATATGTGACTTGCCTTTAAGCATCTCTCTTGTCATTTAGACAGGAGGAACTGCCTCTTAATGTAGGAGAAATGGGTTATTTATTATATTTATTTCCTCCTCCTGTTTCTATATGCAGCCTTTTTTAGCAATTGAACCTGTATCTGTCTTACAAGAACCAAGATTTACAGTATGATGTACAGCCTTTGTCTCCTTTGTTTTCTAACAACTTTATGCGAGAAGTGCCCATATTCATCTGTGTACCATCACCTCTGCCCTCAGGTGTGGTTCCAGAACCGCAGGGCCAAGTGGAGGAAGCGTGAGAAGGCCGGGGTGCAGGCCCACCCATCAGGCCTGCCGTTCCCAGGCCCCCTGGCGGCGGGCCACCCCCTCAGTCACTACCTGGAGGGAGGCCCCTTCCCTCCCCACCACACCCGGCCCTGGAGTCCGCCTGGACAGCCGCGGCGGCCGCAGCCGCAGCCTTCCCAGGCCTGGCACCGCCGCCCCACAACGGCTCGGCCCCACCCCTGGCCACCCCGCTCGGCCTGGGCACCTTCTTGGGCACGGCTGCCATGTTTCGCCACCCCGCCTTCATTGGACCCACTTTTGGCAGGTAAGCTGCACCCATACACAAACCTCCATTGGCCTTAATATCTATTCATTTACATCCAGCAATCTTTGTACTTGCAGGACTTCATGTTTATCCCTGTATTTACAGTAAATGACTACAATTTTGTAGTCAAGCACATGTACAGAACAATGCACAGCAGCAACCCAGCTTAAAATAAACTCCCAACACATCATGCGACTTTAAGGACTGATGGTTACCGTGATCCTCAGTCACACTGCATTACTGTTTATCTCAGTGCCTGATTATAAATATGTTATACTGTTAACCATTCACAGTGGTGTGTAATCACTCTGTCAAATGCCCTAATAAATTAACCAAATGTGTGATCCTGCAAGACAAGCTGTGAAGAGGGGTGGTGCCGCACACTCCATATGCCACAATTAGCTTCTCATTTGCTTTCCTCTCCTCTATTATACACCATTATTAGCCTTATACTCTCCAAGTTATCTATTATATTAAGGAAGTCAGTATGCAATAGGTGACATAAATCTAAGAAGAAATAAAATACATCTGAGGGACAGTGAAAATCTTAATTAACGGGTCATGGTTTTCCTGTTTTACTGCACAGACTGCATTCTGAGTCAACACTGCTCTCTAATGTAAGGAGACAGAGGTTATTAGGGAGGATTAGCTTGAAAAATAAGACTTTTGTGTTATTTTGGAATTTATATTTTAAACTTGAATATTGGCAAAAATGTTTAGCATCCATCAGTGTTACACATGGTTACATTTCTGTCTTCTTTCAGGCTGTTCTCCAGTATGGGTCCCTTAACCAGTGCTTCCACCGCTGCAGCTCTCCTCCGCCAGCCTGCCCTCCCGTAGAGAACCCCTCCCACGCGGGGCCCGTCCTCCCCGACCCTTCTGCCTCTTCCTCCTCCTCCTCTTCCTCAG
>NW_026115873.1:0-19294 GCF_001640805.2 Lates calcarifer
CTCCAGCTAAAACTGTAACCCTAACCCTAACCTCCAGCTAAAACCTGTAACCCTAACCCTAACCTCGAGCTAAAAGGTGTAACCCTAACCCTAACCTTCAGCCAAAACCCGTAACCCTAACCCCAACCTCTGGCTACAAGCGTCATTCTAATGCTAACCCTAGAGTTAGCAATATTAATTTTCAAACAATATTAAACATTCTGGCAAGATATTCAGTGTTCAGAAGTATTTATTTGAACAATTACCAAAATGAAATAAACACAAAATTTAATCTAACCCACAAACACTTTGTAGAGGTGTGCATGTGGAAAACAAAGATGGCTGCAGTTTATGACAAAGGTTTTACAACCAAAATGGCCAAATTGGAGACACTTCGTGCATGTGCGGGACATTAACCAAGGAGTGATGCTTTAGGGCCAAGTCAGAAGTGGCAGGTTAAAGGGGGATGTGTGGACATGCAAACATTAATCAGTAACTTGACTATAAACATACATAACAACAAAGCTCAAGCAATATACTTGCTTGAAGTTGTGATATACAAAGTAAGTTAAACTAGGTCCAGTTATTCTAGTAAGTCCATGGGAAAAGAAAATGCCTTTGGTGTGCTGCTTTGTAAAGTCCTGTTGGTGCTGTAAACTGTAGTTCCTCTGGCTGTGCAGCTTCAGTACTGTTGAGAAGATCAGTTCCTTGATATTTCTACTTTTTGGTGCAGGATGAGAAGAACAGCTGAGAAAACTTGAGATCAGTGGCTTTCCGTATTCTGTAGAACAAAAGGAGCCATTTGGTTTATTCCTCCATTCCGAATAAACTGAGGCCCAACACTATCACATCACACAACGTTATAAATGTGACATTTTTTGATGCCTTACTATACCATGAAATTTTTTGACATTTTTTTGACGCCTTACTATACTATGATATTTTTGGACATTTTTTGACGCCTTACAATACTATAACATTTATTGATGCCTTACTATACTATGACATTTTTTCAACATTTTTTGACACCTTACTATGACATTTTTTTGACGTCTTACTGTACTATGACGTTTTTTGATGTCTTACTATACAATGAAATTTTTTGACATTTTTTGACGCCTTACTATACTATTAAATTTTTTGATACTATACTATGACATTTTTCCAACATTTTTTGATGCCTTACTATACTATGATGTTTTTTGACATTTTTTGACGCCGTACTATAGTATGTTTTTGACATTTTTAGACACCTTGCTAATCTATGACAGTTTTTGATGCCTTAATATACTATGACATTTTTTGACAATTTTTGACGCCTTAGTATACTATGACATTTTTTTGACCATTTTTGACACCTTACTATACTATGACATTTTTTGACATTTTTTGACGCCTTACTATGACATTTTTTGACGCTTTACTATACTATGATGTTTTTTGACATTTTTTGACACCTTACTATGACATTTTTTGACGCCTTACTATACTATGACATTTTTTGACACCTTACTATGACATTTTTTGACGCCTTACTATACTATGACATTTTTTGACACCTTACTATACTATGATGTTTTTTTGACATTTTTTTGACACCTTGCTAATCTATGACATTTTTTGACGCCTTACAATACTATAACATTTTTTGACGCCTTACTATACTATGATGTTTTTTGACATTTTTTTGATACCTTGCTAATCTATGACAGTTTTTGTCGCCATACTATACTATGACATTTTTTTAAAATTTTTTGACGCCTTACTAATACTATGACATTTTTTCAACATTTTTGATGCCTTACTATAGTATAATGTTTTTTGACATTTTTTGACGCCTTACTATACTATGATATTTTTGGACATTTTTGACGCCTTACTATACTATGATATTTTATGACATTTTTTGACACCTTACTATGACATTTTTTGACGTCTTACTGTACTATGACATTTTTTGACACCATTTTTGACGTTATTATAGAATGACATTTTTTTGGCGTCGTACTATACTATGATATTTTTGGACATTTTTTGACGCCTTACAATACTATAACATTTTTTGACGCCTTACTATAGTATGATGTTTTTTGACATTTTTTGACCACCTTGCTAATCTATGACAGTTTTTGTCGCCTTACTATACTATGACATTTTTTCAACATTTTGATGCCTTACTATACTATGACATTTTTTGACACCTTACTATACTATGACATTTTTGACACCATTTTTGACGTTATTATAGAATGACATTTTTTTGGCGTCTTACTATACTATGACATTTTTTGACACCTTACTATACTATGATGTTTTTTGACATTTTTTTGAGACCTTGCTAATCTATGATAGTTTTTGTCGCCCATACCTATACTATGACATTTTTGACGCCTTACTATATTGATGTTTTTTGACGCGTTACTATACTATGACATTTTTTGACGCTTTACTGTGACATTTTTTTACATTTTTTGACACCTGGCTATACTATGACATTTTTCAACATTTTTGATGCCTTACTATACTATGATGTTTTTTGACATTTTTTGACATTTTTTGACACCTTACTATGACATTTTTTGACGCCTCACTATACTATGACATTTTTTGACCCCTTACTATATTATGATGTTTTTTGACATTTTTTGACAACTTGCTATACTATGACAGTTTTTGACGCCTTACTATACTGTAATGTTTTTTGACATTTTTTGACACCTTACTATGACATTTTTTGACGCCTTACTATACTGACATTTTTTGACATTTTTTGACACCTTACTATGACATTTTTTGACGCCTTACTATACTATGACATTTTTTGACACCTTACTATATTATGATGTTTTTTGACATTTTTTGACACCTTACTATACTATGATGTTTTTTGACATTTTTTGATGCCTTACAATACTATGACATTTTTTGACATTTTTTGACGCCTTACTATACTCTGACATTTTTTGACGCCTTAATATACTATGATGTTTTTTGACATTTTTTGACGCGTTACTATACTATGACATTTTTTGACAGTTTTTGACGCCTTACTATACTGACATTTTTTGACAGTTTTTGACACCTTACTATACTATGATGTTTTTTGACATTTTTTGATGCCTTGCAATACTATGACATTTTTTGACATTTTTTGACGCCTTACTATACTCTGACATTTTTTGACACCTTACTATACTATGATGTTTTTTAACATTTTTTGACACCTTGCTGTACTATGACAGTTTTTGACGCCTTAATATGACATTTTTTGACGCCTTACTATACTATGATGTTTTTTGACATTTTTTGACACCTTACTATACTATGACATTTTTTGACACCTTACTATACTATGATATTTTTGGACATTTTTTGACGCCTTACAATACTATGACATTTTTTGACGCCTTACTATACTATGACATTTTTTCAACATTTTTGATGCCTTACTATACTATGATATTTTTGGACATTTTTTGACGCCTTACAATACTATGACATTTTTTGACGCCTTACTATAGTATGATGTTTTTTGACATTTTTTGACACCTTGCTAATCTATGACAGTTTTTGTCGCCTTACTATACTATGACATTTTTTCAACATTTTTGATGCCTTACTATACTATGACATTTTTTGACATTTTTTGATGCCTTACAATACTATGACATTTTTTGACGGTTTTTGACGCCTTACTATACTATGTTTTTTAACATTTTTTGACACCTTGCTATACTATGACAGTTTTTGTCGCCTTACTATACTATGATGTTTTTTGACATTTTTTGACACTTTACTATACTATGATGTTTTTTGACACCTTAGTATACTGAGACATTTTTCAACATTTTTGATGCCTTACTACACTGTTTTTTTTTTTTTTTTAACATTTTTGACTCCTTACTATACTATGACATTTTTTGACATTTTCTGACACTTTAATATACTAATACATTTTTTTGATATTTTTTGACATCTTGCTATACTATGACATTTTTTGATGCCTTACTATACTATGAAATGTTTTCAACATTTTTGATGCCTTACTATACTATACTACTTACTATATACTTTACTATACTGATGTTTTTTGACACCTTAGTATACTATGATGTTTTTTGACATTTTTTGACTCCTTACTATACAGACTTTTTTTGACATTTTTTGACGTCTTACTATACTATGATTTTTTTTTTTTTACATTTTTGACGTCTTATTATACTATGACTTTTTTTTGACACCTTACTATACTCAAACATTTTTTGACATTTTTTTGTCAACTTACGATACTATGACATTTTTTCAACATTTTTGACACCTTACTATACTATGACATTTTTTGGCATCTTACTATACTAAAACATTTTTTGACACCTTATTATAACATTTTTTCAACATGTTAGACACCTTACTATAGTTTGACTTACTCCCTCATTCTCAACAATGTCTCGCTGATCATGGGATGACGTCGGGGACAAATTGGTGACACTTGGAGGAAATCAAAGAGAAACATACAAAGGAAAATTATCAATACACTACTACCTATTCATCATCACAGTTTAACCGTGAAAACACAGAGAAATATTCAACATTACAGTTGAACCACAACATTTTCCAAACATTAGAGAGCTGTTTCAGAAAATGAACTGTTGACTGTCATTGCCTCCTGATGAACCAACAACGTTTGGAAAAACTAAAATGATTATTAATTGTCATCAACTAATTCAACCCAATTGGTTGAGGCAGATGGCCACCCACCCCGAGTCTAGTTCTGCTCAAGGTTTCTGCCTCTTAAAAGAACGTTTTTCCTCTCCACTGTCGCCTAGTGCTGGTCATGCTGGGAACTGTTAGGTCTGTCGCTGTAAATATTATAATATAAAGAGTACGGTCTGGACCTGCTGTATATGAAAAGTACCTTGAGATAACTTGCTGTGATTTGGCACTCCATAAATAAAACAGAACTGATAACTGAATCAATCATGTACAGTCATGGCCAACAATATTGTCAACCCTGCACTTCTCAGGAGCACTGCTCAAATCAACATTCAATGCAACATTCATATTTTGTCAATGTAAACTGTGTTACCAATAAATGCTTTAGTAATAAATAGACAACTTACAGAAATAACAGTCATAACAGTGTGTCATTTTATTTTAAAGGATTTTTTCAAATTAAAATCTAGATGAATTACTCACGTTGCCCTTTAATATGCGAGAAAATAAAGTAATCCTTCACATTTCTAAGTGCGATTGAGTTTTATCTTTATCCATCCAGACCCTTATCAGTCCGGCTCATACTGTTACTGGTTCTTTACATTATTAAATAACTATTTTATTTATCAATTTCTTCAAAGAATAAACTCAGAACAGGAGTAGAATTGACTCATATTTTAAATACAACTAAATACTGTTTCTAGTTCAGTGACAGTACTGTTCACAGCCGCAAAAATGTAAATTCAAGATCTCACTGGAAAGAAATCTAAAATCTTGGGCTGCTGGTTTATCTTAGCAAGTAAAGTTTATGGGGAATTGTCAGATTTAAGATTAGAAGCAAACTAACCAGTTAGACTACATACAGATAGCTTTAGTTTTAGCTTCTTATTATTTTCCAGACTGGGTAAACGTTTAGGACACATACCTGTTTGGTCTGGGAGGTGATGTTGGTTGCTGGTGTTTCCATCTCAGCTGAACAAGTTGTCCTGGAACACACAAGTGCAATAATTAAAACACTATTAACAAAAATGAACAAAAACTGAACACAGTGAAGCCTTGACTGAACCTTGACAATTACACTTGGAGCTGGGAAGTGTAACAAATGGTTTAAACACTAATATACACTAGTATACTCTGTAAACTGAAACATTGTAGCGTTTGGGAAAATGTTCTCCTGTTTTCCTTCAGGGCCACCGTAGTTACAAAGCAATTTCACTGAGAGAAATTAAAGCTAATGTGCTGCATTTAAAGATAACAGGATTCTACTGTTAACATTTTCATGAAAACATATGTAAATTAAACACAGTTTCTAACAGTGTATAAATGTGTATTAGAGGATACTTCATTCAAAGTGTCTTCAGTGTTTTATTCTCTTCAAACACTCACAGCTCTTTACTTTGAACCCTGCTGCCCACCGTCAGGCTGAATCACAAAAAGCCGCTGCGCTGAAGAGGCAGAGCAAACTGTGCTTTATAAAGCGCTTCACATCTGAGCATTGAAACAACCAAATACAGGGCAAAGACAACATGACTGAACTCCCCGGCTCGCCTCTAATCTCCCTGAGTAACACAGATCAAGGAGTCCGTGATTTTCCACCTTCACCAGGTTACTTTTCTTTTCTTTTTTACCTTCTGAAGTTTGGTACCTGGAGCCTGATAAACCCTGCAGAGATCCAGACTCGCTGGTCAGTAAAAGTTCCTCCAAGCATCATAAGTAGGTGAGCATGGGAAAGTTGAAACCTGGAGTTTTCCATGACCTGAAACATCCCTGTATGATGGGAAACATCCTAATTCAGAGAAAGAGAAAGAAGCTGAGGTGTCAACCAAGTAAACATGCCTCAAGGATGATGAATTAATGAAGTTTTTACAATGAAACACACCTTCATCCTGTAAAATACGTCTGAAAGAAAGTATAATGATGTGCTGAGCAGCCAAAACCCACAGTATTTCCACATCTTCAAATAAAATCAGGATAAAACAATATTAAATCCAAGCACGAAGGTGTAATACAGTGCAATATTTTACTATTGTTGTAATATTATGCAATAAAAATGTCTTAAATGATGATAAATCTTTGACTTAAAAGACACGTCTCTTAAGACTTCATTCACTGTTTCCCTAAAACCAAGTTTCCTTGGTTTATAACTATGTAACAGCCACACATGACCAAGATAAAGGCTGGTTGTTGCCCCCTGGAAGTGTCTATAATAATTATGGTAATTAAAAATTTTGATGGTGAGTTGCCTGTAGCAGTTGTAATCTGAAAGAGGCCTCTAGGTGCTGAGATGACAGACACAGGAAGAGAGAGAGTTTCTGAACGCAGACCAATATTACATTTTCAGACAGTGAACATGAGGAGATGGAGACAACAGTGACGTTTGGCTGCCCCCTGCTGGATGGAGGAGTTACATTCAGCTTCAGTATGACTCAGGAAGGACACAGCAGTTTTAGTTTATACAGAAGATGTGAAAAGTCTTAACGCTGATCAGCCTCAACATTAAATCACTGATAGGTGAAGTGCAGAGCCAGTGCTAATACATTTGGCAATATTTCTATACTTTAGTAAAGGAAACTCCTGTCTGTGGAGGTTTTCAGTTATCCAGCTCATGGTAGTCTTAAGCCCTAGAGTGCACACTACAAGATTTTTAAAATCTTAACCAGTTCAGAAAATGTAAGAGACTGCACACATGACAGCAAACGTCTCCAAATCTGACAACAAACATGGCGGGCAACGACGTCTCTTGTTTGTTGTGCTTCCATCTTCAGTCAGCTTGCTTTGTGATTGGCTATCGCCCCCGTTCCACTTGATAATCTACAGAGTGTGTGCTCGGCCTCTACTTGGTGTTCCCCCCACACAACAGGATTTCTGATCGTGAACATGTTTAGTATTTATCGGGGCAGCTCCAATCGTCTTCGGAGCAGATCAGGGAGGGTAAAATCACTCTGAGCACACCTCACACAACACAAGAAATTGGTTGGATAATTGGGCCTTTACTGACTTTGATCGGGAAGGGGGATTTGGCCCAAGCTCGGTCCAATTATCTTGGAGATAATTCTAAAGTTTCTCCAACAATCCTGCCACATATGGGACGCTGCACCACTTCTATCATTGTTCATTACGGATATTAAGAATTCGTCACCTACAAAACCTTTAAAAAAGTGTTAACAACCAGTTCTAGGTCGACAAAAACTGTAATAAACTGGCAGAGGAGGTTGTGTTGGATGAGTCTGCGTTGGCGTCAAACAGCTAAACCTCCACTGTGGGTTCAGTAATGGGGTCACCAGTCAGAGTCTCATCAGCGCTGCAGCTAATTAGCTTCTGCTGCTGTTAACGGGGGAAAGTCTGGAGCAGCGAGAGGCCGAGTTCACATTGCAGGAGTCAAGACTTTATTCTGAAAGGTTCCATGTTACTAAAAGACTTAAAACCATTAGAAACTGATGGTAATATGCAGGGTAATGATCAAATGTGGAGACTGGGTGAATAATTTGGACTTAAGTTTAAGTCTGGACTCTGAAAACAAACATCAGCATCACAAACGTTTCCACCAGAAAGAAAAACAGACCAAAATAAAAGCCTCTGATTGTAAATTTTATTGTTACAAGCTCCTACACTCAAACTGTATGACTGTGTTATCATTTATTTACAAAAAAACTTTACATTTTCATATCTCTGTACAAAATTTCAGTCCAATAATGTATTTTAAAATGTCAAATGCAAAAGTATTTGTACAATCTGTAAACAGGAAACAGTCCAGATGAGGAAGAACAAACTGAAATGAGCTGAAACTCTGAAGGTGCCAACGTGCAACACAAAACCAAACAAAACCATTAAACCCACTATGAACAGAAACTGGAAACCAGACTGACTCTTCATGCAGAGATGTCACAGCAACGAAGCAGCAACAAAATAAAACACATTGGAAGAGGAAAAGTAAAAACTAACACAAACCGCTGAGTTGTTTTAAATCATTAAACATTAAAAATACAGCTGTTTGTCAGTCATGTCTTTAAGATCAAACATTAAACATGTTAAATATAAATCTATTATTGCTGCTTTAGCCACAGAACAAACTGATATGATGTTAAAACCACGGTGATGGGAAAAATCTACCTTAAAAATCTTAAAAATAAAGATTAAGATACTGAATACTGAGGATGTAAATTACACTTTACTGTATTGTCCATGTTAGTCTCTGTTTTCAAATCAGAATAAAATTAATTACTCGTTTAAATACTGTAAGACATTTTATGACACAAAAATAAATCATTTTCTATCATTCTATCAATCCAGAGCTTTATAAATAAAACCTGCAGGGAGTTATCATTGGACTTTTAATATTAGTCGATCAACTTCCTGCTGTTTGTTTTCCAACATGGCTTCCCCTAGGCAAAATACTCCAAAGTTTTTAAATACATGTTATACTGCTGAAGACGACGTTAACATAAACAAAACTGAGTTTAAATGTAACAGCAAGAGAATTTAAAATGTGGTAAGAGAACAAGGTCAGACCACAAACATTCATTTCTACACTGAGTTGTGTTTAATCGAGTCTTAAATGAACTGAAGTTTGCTGCGTTTCCGTCCTTTATTTTTTTTGGTTTTCTGTGAATTTTTTTTTATCTCTAACATCTGAATCGAATATATCAGAAACATCAGAGCAACGTGAGCGTTCTCTACAAATCAGAAACTCTGATAGGACATGAATGCAGCATCAAACCTACACTTCTCTATATTCACTCTTCGTTATTGTGAATCGTTTAACTTGTAACAGAAAAAAACAGATCTGAGCATTAGAACACTTTTTTTTAGCACCTTACTTTAACGCCCTAAAGGCAAGTGAGAGAATAATAATAATAATTATTATTATTATTATTTTGTCAGGATGAATGGTTTAAACTGAGGAGACTTGACTTAGTTAACTCAATATTTTCAGATTATTGAATTTTCTTTATTTTATCTTTTAACAATTACATCAATAACTGATGGACCAAAAATAAAAATACAGAAAGTATTTAAAGTAGTATTTAAAATATTTTTTATATATAACCTCACCTGACTCTTCCAGACAGCCTTTAACAATTAATGTTACATAACCTGCTAACACACAATATACGTACTTTTCCTTTAGAAGAAAGGAAGAAAATGTGACAAGTTGGTCCTGGTGCAGTTCAGCCCCTTGTGGCCAAACTGAGCATTACACTTAATTCACCTGTTTTTTATAGATTAAAAAAAGAGAGAAACACACTCTCTCTTGCCTTTCGGGGTTTCTGTACAGGTGGTATTTATCAATGAAAATAACTACCACTGTGTATTATTTTCAATTTTTGGTTGTCGATAACAAAACAACACTTTTCCCAGTATTTTACTTTGATGGTAACAAACTTTCAACAATTTCAATTTCCACAAATGTCAGTGCCTTTACAAAATAGAGTTTAAAATGAGCAAAATTCTGATTTATTTTAAAGGAGGGGAAGAATAAGTGAAGAAAACTAAGACTTTTGTTGCGAATTTGATGATAATATTTGATTTCTTGCTGCTACAACCAGATTTGATTTGATTTGTTGGTCCTAAACAACCTGTGAAATCACAAATCTTCAGATGCTACGTTACTTGTGATTACCTGTGGATTCAGGATGTTGTAGAGAAGCAGACCAGCTCTGTAACTCCACCTTGACTGGAGGAGCTGATGCTACATGACGCTACAGACGGTAAAACTGGACGTGACGCTGTTGTGATAAGTTAAGCGAATGTGAGACGACCAGAGACCAGAGTCAGTACCTCAGTGCGTGGAGTCCGACGGTCTCTGCAGCCGTCGTTCTGCTGCCGACGCTAACGTTTCTCGTCGCAGGTTCACGGGGTCGGAGGTCAAAGTCTCGCCGTCCAAGGCGTCTGGGTTTTCCGTGTTGGACCTGGAGTTCCTGGACAGATAGTCCCTGCAAAGGAGAGGAAAGACCACAGGTAAGAGACGACACTGATGGGCTTCAGGACATTATCTCCTGTTGTCCTCATAAATTCAATGTCAGTTTTTTTGTTTCCAACTTGAACGGATCCCAAAACCAAGGCCTGTTTTCATATTGTTATTTTTATTATAGTCCGACAACAATCCTCTTAAACAAAGCCTTTAAGGTTTAACTAACAAATTAATAAACCAAAGCTACAGCGCTCATCATAAACACAACTGAGAGTCTTTTGGAAACAAAACAAGAAACTTATCAATCACATGAAACATTAATAAAACACATTAATAAAAAAATATACAATATTAGATTATTTAGTGCAGACAGTTTTCCCAAAATGTAACTTGTACGAATACAAAAGGCACCGAGCTGAGAGAGTAAAGTAATTCCAGCCAACTGATTTTTGTGGAGAAGGATGTGATCAACAGAAGTCTTAACAATCAATAATCGTTCATCAATTAATTATGCCCATCCAGAGACTGAACCATTCAAAGTTTGTACTTCAGCTTATTGATTTCCTATAAGGCTTTAAATGTGGAAAAGAAGTGCAAAATCCCTGAACCAGAGTGAAGTTATGAACCCATTTCTTTGCAGCCAGATGATCTTTATTTTATCTTCAAATTCAGTCTGTTATTAATGCTGCTAATATCTGAGGTCTCTATCAGTGATGGACATGAAGACATTAGGAATATAACCAGGTGTAGGAACGTGAAAATGTCTGTGGAGAGAACTGAATCTGGTCATTTAGGTTGGAAAAAAGTTAGGAAAAACACTTTTCCACATATTAATGCCAAAACAAACACAGAGAGTAAAAATTTAAATTCACAGGCGTCAGATTTGGGACCGAAACATTATAAATTATTCTATCAAGTCAGGAAAACCCCATGAAAAAATAATAATATAGCATAAAAAAAAGGTTTAAAAAATGTGACAATTTAATTTCTGTTGCACTTTAAAAACAAGAGCTGAGAGCTGCTTTTAAAGTGAGAAAAATAAGATATATATTCAGCTTATAAACTATAAAAATAACAATATAAAACAATAAAACAGTAAAGTGACAAATACTGAGAAATAAAGTAGTAAAAGGAGGCGACGGTGAATAAAATAAAGTGAAATAAAAAGTAAATGGCCACAGACGCCGTCAGAAGACATAAAGCTGAAGTGAAAACTTAAATAAAACTGAGCAGGATGTTTCACGCTGTGATGGATTATCTCACTGCAGTGCGTCGAATCTCTAAGTTTATTTTAACTGCGCACAGTGAAGTGAAACCAACAGCTGCCTGGGAGGAGAGAGATAAATCTAAAAACGGCTGCTATGATTAAAAAACTCTCGGCAGTGATGTAAAGTGCAGGTGACTGAGAGTAAATGGGCTTAAAACATGAAGACATCACTGGCGTCTTTTTAAAAAAACTCCACATCAGTGTTGGAGCTAATTAACAGCAGCTGTGAACAGAGAAGCTGCAGGTTAGAGCCAGTTAAACATCATGGAAAATATTTTTCAAACTGCCCTGAGGAGAAAAGGTCAGTGTGTTTTACAGCAGCATATACACTAATCAGGCACAGAAACATCATTATATATCACCACCAGACTCCATTGACAAAAACAGGAATTTTAGTGAGCAGAACACAGGAGCTGCTAAGGGATCAGTCTGTTAGCTTGTTTGTGTTATTGTGTGACTTTCAGTGGTGGAAGAAGTAATCAGATACTTTACATAAGTAAAAGTACCACACAGTAACACAGACAAACTAACAGATGGAGGCAGTGGTATTCCAGCAGCTCCCCATAAAATTCCAGTTTTTCTCAATGGAGTCTGGTACTGATGTAAAACAATGTTCCTGGTTGAACATTGTTTCAGTACCTTCGTGCTCGCCGCAGCAGCTCCTCCTTCCTCTGCAGCAGCATCTTCTGTCGCTCCTCCACCGTCGCACAAAACTGAACTTCCACGTTCCGCTCGTCGTCGTCCATCTTGTCCTCCACGGTGACCTGCTTCTGCACCTCCTCGTTCTCCTCCTCCTCTTCCTCTTCATCTTCTTCCTCGTCCTCTGTCTCCTCCTCCTCATCCTCCTCCTCCTCCTCTTCCTCCTCGCTGCTGGCTCCACCCTCGTCCTCAGGTGGAGGAGTCACCTGTATGACCGGGTGCTCCGCAGCCTGATGGAAAACATTAACAGTAAAACTCCCTGATATTTGACATCCATCTGTGGATTTCTGTTTGAGTCCTGTGGACTGACCGGTGGTGGTGGGGTGGCAGCAGGGGTCTGGATTCGTCCCTCCAGGATGTTGTCGGTGGTGACCTCCAGGGATCGAGTGATCTCCAGGTCCTGCAGGATGAGCTGGAGGGGAACCTGAGGAAACATCTCCTGGATCTGCTGAGCCTGAGACGCCGAAAGAGAGAGACCAGAGTTCAATCTGTTTCTGACGTCACGACCGATGAAAATCCTGTTTCCTGGTCCAACTTCTCAGAGTCTGTTTTCAAGATGCTACATCTTCATGTTTCAGTTGTCAGTCCTTTTCTGCACTGCATAGCTAAGGTGAATAAAGCTGGTCTTAGCTAGCTAGCTATCTTCGGCAAGCTAACGTGAAAACAGACAACCTTAGCTAGGTATTTTTGGGGAGGACAGAAAAGGACTCACGACCAAAACACGGAAGATGTGGGTTCATAGCAAGAGACAAACTTCCGGCTTATATCAGGGTTACCTGCTTTTACTACTGGGTGCTACCATTAGCTAGGTTAGCTAGTTAACATTAGCACCTGCTGGTAAAAGCAGGTACCCCTGACATAGTTGACCTAGCTAAACTTGCTCTCAAATATAAGCTGTGGGTTTGCAGGGTGTTTCTTGCTATGAGCCCTCATCTTCATGTTTCAGTTGTCAGTTCTTTCCTGTGCTGCCCAAATATAGCGAAAATAGCTAGCTAAGGTCGTCTACTTTCAGCTTAGCTTAGACTAGCTTTATTGTCTTAGCTGAGCAGCACCGAAAAGGACTGACAACTGAAACATGAAGATGTGGCCTCATAGCAAGGAACATAATATAAAACCCAGTGCTCATAACAGGGGTACCTGCTTTTACTGCTGGGTGCTAACATTAGCTTGCTAACCTAGCTAACGTTAGCAACAGCAGCCGTTTCGTCTTCTCTTCCTCGTCACAGTGAAAGCAGCAGAATGACACTGAATAGTGTTTTGGACTCAGGATTTTCGTGGTGTTTCCGTCGTGTTTACTGACCATGGGGTTGAGCTGAGATGGGTTGGCCGGAGCGATGCCCAGAAAGTTGGTTGTGGCCATAACTTCCACAGAGAAACTGGGCAGCCAGCTGGCGATACGAGACCTAGGAACACAGAGAGGTCAAAGGTCAGGGGACGACTGACACTTATAAACTTGGTAAGAGATATGGTTTGGCAAGATACATCGTTTTAACTGCGTCACCGTCGAAGTGGAAGAAGTGGTTTGAGCTGGTTGAGGTGCGGCCGAGCATCAACTCCAGCTCCGGCTGCCATGTTGTCGGGCACGGCCTCCCTCGCCTCCCTCTCCCCTTGACCCCCTTCTCCTCCCTCTCCGATGTTCAGGGACATCCGACACGTTGGACATGACGTGTCCTGCTCGAGCCAGGAGCGCAGACACGAGCTGAGGACGCACAAAAAACACACTCAGCGTCAACACAACAACAACACAATCTGTTTTTTATTCAGCTTCGGCTGGGGAGATAATTCCTGTTATTATACTGTATCTCCTCATTGTGTTAGTCGGTCTTTACTGTATCTCATTATTGTAATGATTTCCCCCTGCGGCATTTATTCTGCCATTATTTAAACTCATCATTATGTTTCCCCAGTGGTGTTTATTTATTCATTAGTCTAACTCATCATTATAATGTTTCCCAGCAGCATTTAGCTCTGTTAACTAACCTAATGTACCCGCAAATTGTAATTACCACATTTCCCAGAGCACATGAAGGCAGCAGTCAGTCAGCCTCGGAGCCACGTCGACATTTTTTAAGTTAAATTTCTAAATTGCAGCAGAGTTTTAAGTGTGTGTGCAGTTGTGAGCAGCAACTAAAGCTCCACTAATCAATATTTTATCCATAACAATCAATCCTAATGAAAAGGGAATTCTCTCCAGAGGTTTTTAAACTGCTTTTAGCTCCTAGTTTGGTTCAGTTTGTGTGAACACTGGACTCGTTGCTGACTTCTTCTTTATGCCGACCTGTGGAAGAGATGTCCGCAGGGCAGTTTCCGAGCTGAACTCATCACGTCCCAGCAGATCGCACAGTCGTCGTTATTGGCGGCCAGTTCGTCTGCAGACGCCACAGAAAACCTGAGAGAGAGAGGGAGAGAACACAGCATCAGTTTGGTTGTTATTTCTAGATGCTGCTGCTGCAGGTTTATAGTTGCATGTTGCTGATTTGGTGGATCAGGTGATATATAGAGATGTTATTTCACTCTGTCTGACTTCCTGCGATACGACCGGGTCTCCATGTTGCGGAGAACTCGCAGGTAGTTGTGGTGGCGGCGGATTCTCTTCTGAACCTCCTGAATGAGGAAGCGAAGCTGCATGAAGATGACCAGACTCGCCATGGACAACCAGATGTTACTGAAGATCTGAGAGAGGAACAGAAAGGAGAGAAGAAGAAGGAATCGACACTCGATTAGAATAAAAACCGAGGACGACTGAGGAGACGCTCGATCTGATTCAGATCTTTCAAATCGAACTGACCAGCATGTGGATGTGATGCAGCAGGTCGAGGCCCAGCAGCAGCAGCTCCATCAGCAGGTCAGTGTAGTAAACGTAGGAGGATTTGTTCTCCCAGCTGCCCTCCTGGTTCACGTCCCACAGGTGGATGGAGTACCTGCACGAACAATAACACTCAGTCACTCCCACATGAAGACACCTGCCCGGTCTACAACATGAACCACAGTAAATATTTAACCTACCGAAACATGACGTGTGTGGTCCTGACCGTCACCAACATGCACTGAAACACACACATAATTTAACATTTTAAAAAAAAACAAACAAAAAGTTAATAAAGACTGTTTACAGGTGTCTGAGAAATCTTCAAATGCAGTCTGGAAAGTTACGGATTTAAGGATTTAAAACAAATGAAGAAACAAAGCTGTCGTCTTTCTGAGCGCAGCTGATAAAACTTCAATTATGAAGAAGAAGTTTTGGGACGTTCTGTCTGATTGTGCCAAAAAAAAAAAAAAAAAAAAATTTAAAGCTTCACAGATTCAAACACAGACATCTGATGATTTGAAAAAGTTCCCTTCAAAACACTTCAGGGTTTAAATCTAATCTGTGTGCAATTAACGTCCAAAAACCTGTGTGTTAAACAGGGTACGCACTACTACACAATACTACGAAAATCAACCTGAATCCTCCTCCCGATTAAAGTCAGCAAACACTGATTATCTGACGGTTCTAACGATGATCTTGTCAGATTCTCCTTTGGTGTTCAGAGTGATGTTATCCTCCCTGATCTGCTCTGAAGACGATCAGAGCCGATAAATATTAAACATGTTAAATACAATCACAAATTGCACGCTCTCTGTGGATTGTCACATGGAACGGAACGATAGCGAATCAGGAAGCAGCTGACTGAAGACGGAAGCACAACAAACAAGAGACATTGTCCTGCCATGTTTGTTTCTTCTAAAGTCGGTTGTTGGTGGTGAATCTGTTAGTGTGTGGTGTGGCATAAAAAGCTATGTGATTTCAGGAAGTGTCCGATGAAGTGTTTCACCTCTGCGGCCATGAATGCGGCGGTGTGGCGTCCCTGGTTGCGAGCCAGGCGGCTGCAGAGCGTCGCCAGGCCGCCGCAGCACAACAGCAGCACCACGAGCAGCAGCAGCACCCGGGCGTGGCTGGACAGAGGAGTGGCCGGAGAGAAGGACAGCTGGAGGAACAGAGTACAGAGAATATATGGTACTTTTACTTATTTTAAAGTATAAAGTAAGTCACACAATAACACAAACAAACTAAGCAACTGAGGCAGCAGCTCCTGTGTTCTGCTCAGTAAAATTCCTGTTTTTCTCAGTGGAGTCTGGTAGAGATGTAAAGTGATGTTTCTGGATTTTACTTAATAAAAAGCTCTGTCTCTGTAGGAATCAGAGTTTAGTTGTAAACGTTACATATTCAAAGCGGTCCTTGCAGAGCTGAACCAGGAGATGGAGGAAGACCAGCACGGCGAACCAGAGCCACCACATCACCACCTCCTCCACCGTCTGGACGTTCAGGACGCCGAACACGAAGATGAACTTGTAGAAAATAAAGTTCCAGAACTTGTCTTTCAGGTGCTGCAGAAGAAAACGATGCATCTTTTAATAAATGTAACAGTAGTGTGACAACAGCAAAACACCACAAACAGAAACACTCGCGTGTTTTCACTGACGCGGAGCGGCCCGAACACAACGCACTGGATGAGTTTGGCGATCAGCAGCAAGACGCAGCAGGCGGTGTTCACCATCACCTGGACACAGAGACAGAACAACATGTCTGATAACGAGCTCACAGAGAACGAACGTCCAACTCCTGACATACGTTTAAATGAGTGGAAATAAGACGGTATAACAGACAACAACACTAAATCTCAGCCAGTCATTGTAATCACAGGAGAACTGTAAGGCAACCGATCAGTACATTTTACTAGTATGTTCTTTAGTTATTGATTGTTAAAGTGTGTAAAATGTCAGAGAAGAGAGAAAAACAACATATAAACTTATTCAAATTGCATCTGATGTCTCATCAAGAGTGAAAAAAACAAAAAAAAAATGAGTTTACTATCATAGAAAACGAGCAAATGTTCACATTTGAGAAGCTGGTAGCAAATAAAAATGTAAAATAATTAATCAATTATCAAAGTTGTTGCCAATTTATTATCTGTCAATCACCTAATCCATTATTCAGTGAATAATTTCAGTGCTACAGCACTGGTCGGTGTATGTATATGTGGAACACACAGCCCAACAACACATTTATTTGATCTGAGGCTTCATTAAGGTTAATGTGCCATGCTGCAGGTCAGTTCCCATCCACACCTTCCCACTGTGTTCATGTATACGCTCACCCAAACAAAGACACTGTCAGTCAGCAGGTACAGCAGCACATCCGCAGCCACGTCTCCATACCCCGCGCTCAGGTACTGCCCACCGTCCCTGATGTAGCGGCTGATCCTGGAGCCGTGGACCGGGTGACCGTGCGTCTCCTCCGAGCTGGACTGCGGGCGGAGTCGGAGGAGCAGACGGTCAGGACGGTCCCGGCCAGCAGAGCGGCACTCAGCGCCGTGTAGGTCTGTAGGCTGGGCCAGGGGAACCGCTCCAGGAACAAGAAAGGCATGATGGTGGGTGAAGTGACGGGCGGATAAACACTGACCACAGAGATTTATACTGTTACATAACACTGGACACGCTTTGTTTACACTAATTAACTGTCACATATTGATGTTATTCGCCTCTTTAGCAGCTAAACTGGTCGCTGGTTAAATAACCTGTAGTTTAGTGTGACAGTTTCTTTCCTACTCCGTCTCCTTTAACGTTATTTCCATGAACTCAGCTTTAAAACATTCAACGCCAACGTTACATTACAAGTAACGTTAGCTAGCTTACTAGCCAGCTAGCCTAGCAATAAACGGTCGCTCATTGTCGTCAGTCGGAGCTCGAAGACAAACGGGCACAACTGATATCTAATCAATACTCAATACTCATTTTTTAACTGCGCTGTCATGTTTTAAATCTTTCATTTATCTCGTTAAATAGCGACAGTCCCGTTAGCTTCGCTCCGCTTGTCACAGCTAGAAACGACAACACTGAAGACTTCCGGTCGGTGTTTTTCAGAATAAAACTGCTATCTCCTAAAGATGTTTCAAAACAAAATAAAGGCTTTTAAACATTTTCTTGCTTTTTCAAGACTCGACATTTACAACTAATACAACAACAGCACATAAGAAAAATACAGAAGACCGAAAATTACGCAGGCAACTTTTTATTTCTGTTTTTACGGTGTTTTTTTTTTCTCGTCTTACGTCTGTATTTTGTATCTATTAGTTTATCTTTTATCGTGAAGTAATTTGTGTTAATTTAAATGAACTTACTTAATTAAACTCAACCGTAAACTTAACCACAAAGTGCATTTGTTTTATTTATCTTATAGGTGAAAGTGCTTAACCGGAAATCGTATCGCTATTTGCTCCGTTAACTGAAAGTTCCGGTAGGAACCTTTCTCTGTCTCCTCCACAGATATAAAATGTCAGCTTTATATTATTTTAACCATCTTGTTGCATTTGTTTGATGAATTTTAAGAATTCAAATATTTTACATCATTATTTTTGTTTCCAGTCGCGTGTTTAAACTTTACAATTCAAGCCCCCACCCAACCGGCGGTAATATTTTGGTGACGGACCTCAGCGGCTTTAATCGAACACATGTGAACGATGGCTTCACCCACCCAGGAGACAACCCTGATCGGTCTGTGTGATGGAGAGCTCGACCCAAAGAGATACCAGTCCTCATATCTCACCAACAAAGTCGGGGCCCAGCCGGACTGGTTACCGGTCATCTCCCGGCAGTGTCCCCGCTGTAGGCGCTGCGGAGCCCCGTTAGCTCATGTGGCGCAGGTGTATTGCCCCCTGGATGCCTCCCCTACCACAGGAACCTCC
>NW_026115874.1:0-27866 GCF_001640805.2 Lates calcarifer
CTCTGGCCTCCAGCTCCAGTGTAAAGAACGTTGGAGATATCTTTGATCAGGGTATATCCTTCAACTTCCACATAAAACAAACTTCTAGGACTGCCTTCTTTCACCTGCATAGTGAAAGAAGGCAGGCTGGACTACTGTAATTCATTATTATCAGGCTGCCCCAACAAGTCTCCAAAGACTCTGCAGTTGATTCAAAATGCTGCAGCATGATTACTGACAGGAACTAGAAACAGAGACCATATTTCTCCTGTGTTAGTCTCTCTTCATTCGCTCTGGTCAAATCCAGAATAGAATTCAAAATCCTCCTCATCACCTACAAAGCCCTTTATGGTCAGGCTCCATCCTATCTTAAAGACCTTATACACCGATCAGCCATAACATTAAAACCACTCGTGGATGAAGTGAATAACATCTATCATCTTGTTACAACACAATATTCTGCTGAGGAACCTTTGGTCCCGACATTCATTTGAACATTACTTTGTCACGTACCACCCATCTAAATATTGTCACAAACCAAGCACACACTCCTCCAATGGCAACAACATTCACTAATGTCAGGGGCCTCCCCAGTAGGATAATGTTCCCACCACACCACAAAAACTGCTCAGAAATGTCCCAAGGAACACGAGAAGGAGCCAAAGCTGTTCATCTGGGCTCCAAATTCCCCAGATCCCAATCTGATTCAGTACCTGTGGGACCTGCCTAATATTGCATAGGTCCTCCTCATACTGGCAAAACAGCTCTGACCTGTTGGGGCTTGGACATGGGATCTCTGAAGATCTTCCTGTTGTGTTTGGCACTGGGACACGGGCAGCAGATCCTGGGTCCTGTGGGTTGTGGGATGGGTCCTCCATCGATCTGACTTGTTCTGGATCATCCCACAGATGCTGGGTCAGATTGGGATCTGGGGAGTCTGGAGGCCAGGTCAACACCTTGCCCTGCTGGGAAAAAAGCTTGGTCAAAAGCAATGTTTAGGTGGGGGTTATGTGTCAAAGTAACATCCAGATGAATGAAGGACCCATGGTTCCTCAGCAGAACATTGTATTGAGACAAGATAATGAATGTTATTCACTTCAGCTGTCAGGGATTGTAATGTTATGACTGATCGGTGTAGTTCCCACCAGAACATTGCGCTCCCAGAATGCTGGTTGCTGGTAGTTCCCAGAGTTTCCAGGAGTAGAATGGGAGACAGAGCCTTTCACGCTATCAAGCCCCTCTACTAATGGTCTCACTGGGTCCGGGAAGCAGAGACCCTCTGTACCTTTAAGAGTAGGCTTAAAACTTTCCTTTTCGATGAAGCATATAGTTAGGGGTTGGCTCAGGTTCGCTTGAACCATCCCTTAGTTATGCTGCTTTAGGCCTAGACTGCCAGGGGATTTCCCATGATGCCAATGCTGATATTTTCTCTCACCCTCTCTCTCAATATGGAGACAAAATAGTTTACTTTCATACTAGTATACTTCTTCTACTTCTTCTTCTCATTGTCTTATTTAATGTGCCAGTATCAGGTTGCCTGGGTCCATCTCTGTGTGCACTGCTGGCTGTCTCACGGTTTTATTCTTTTCTGTGGAAGTGTTCCAAAAGTTCAGGCTAAGGTTCAGCCTGAGCATGAATCTGACTGGGATCATATCTGTATTCCACTGGGGATAAGATTTTATCCCCAGTGGAATACAGATCTTGAGAGAGAAGGGTGTGGAGACAGAGAGGTGGGGGTGGGTACCATCTCCCCTATGGCAAAATGCATTCAGCTAATTGAGAAACAAATTTGTTAGTGGGTCAGTTTGAACCATCAAAGAATCAAATTTTAAGCACTGGACATTTCAGTGCATATGAGTTCATCTGAGGTTCTCAAATGACAACACAAACACACACACACACACACACACACACACACAGATTTACGCTTACACACACATCAGGTGAAGGTCACCTCATTGATTCACTAGACAGCATGTTATGTGGAGTGTGACCTTTCCAAGTGGTCCCACTGATGGAATGAAAGGTGTTGAAACACCCACAATGCAGTACCACCTCTCAGGAGAAATGTCAGTAATTAGAGCTCAGTGCCAAGAGAGGTTACAGGCCATATTGCTCCACAGACACAAAGACACAGACACAGATAGTGGAGAATAAGGACCATGGGTGAGTAGAATGAGAGGAACAGGTGACTCACAGAGATCAGAAATGTCTGGCTTATAGAACTCAATTAGAATCTGATACTTGTGCATTTACAAAAATATATCTGATCTGAAGTGTGTCTTAGTTTATGAAACAACTTTTGTGTCTCAGTGTTAGAAAACTAGAAGAGAATTCAGGAAGCATTTTAAATGGAAAAAAAGCAGCTAGGGAATATACACTCACTGAGCACTTTATCAGCAACACATGTACACCTGTTTATTGTTGCAGGGCACTAGAAGGTCAGGTTTACACCCCTGACCCACATTCATTATGAGTCACATAATTGCATCACTGTGTCAATCATTCTCATCCACTCTAAGACATTAGGAAATAAAAGCAGGCAAATATAAAACAAGAATAATATTTAAATATTAATTAAATCAAAGAGGATATTGTGTAACCAGAGGCAAATATTTTGTATGAATGTTCCAACTCTAATATTAAGTATTGAATTTTTAAATGAATACAGATATCACTGACATAGAAAATGGCTGTATTGGAACTATTCATTTGTTTCCAGGCCTCTAGAGGGCATAGTTCTTTCATTTATATGTTTTCCCTCTAATGGTGTAGGGGGGATTGTAGCATCAGCCAATACTAAAACTAATACTGCAGGAAGTGAGGTATCAGGAATTTCCTGTTTTTCTGTTCTGTGAGAAGAGAACTGAATGTGTTTTTAGCTCAGAGACACTAACTCCTTATACAACTGTTTGTTTCTAGCCCTTTGAGTGGCAATATTATTTCACACTTTCTTGTATTAAATCCCGTCCAAACACCTGCCTGTTCCTTGGAGGAGGTGATGCAAGAGAGAGTTGGCAAGAGTTGGCTGTGAATCTCAATATAGGACAGGAGTCACATTGGGTGCAACAGTACAAAGACATTTATATAAACCCGGTAAACAAAGCTGAATAATCAATCTGAAAATTAGAATTTTAATGAGGTAAAAGTTAGTTATGGAGGTGTCTTTCAGAACACAGTTCAGGTTAAATTTTGTCATTAAAATTAATCCTCACCAGTTTTAAAGAGAATTTGAATATCATAGTTTGCAATCTGTCCCTAACACCTTACATATTTGGACAGCTCTATGCATTTATCACTCTTGTAGTTTGGCCACCAAGTGACACCATCCTCAAACCATGACTCAGGTATAATATTGACAGTCTTGGTTTCAGTAAACATGACGATAACCAAAAACATCTGAAAAAGAAATTGTTAAAGAGAGGATGCAAAAGGTATTCATCAGCCCTTTTGACATTTTTGAATCTAATGTCAACATTTTCCTTTAATAGTAATTTCACTACATTCTGTGATGAATTCGGTCATCACTGGCAGAGTCTGCCTTTTCCTGGAAAAGGTTAAAAATGAACGTGCACAAGGAACTACACAATGAATACATGTAATCCAGAGTTACTGTGGTGTACTGTAATCTCATGGTTAGAAATCCACCTGTCTACTAATTGCTACAGGGTTAAGATAAAGCAAAAGTAAAAGCAAGGGAGAATTGGCAAACAAATGCTAAAGATGTTGACTAATTGATTTACAGCTGCATGACGTAATTATGATGTAATTAATCATGTTATTCGTAATACTGCCCAGCACTAATGTGACATAATCTCATCAAGGGACATACTTTAAAGTGCTGTACCTATAAACTGCAGCTTTTTGGACCACCATCTAACAAAGACATAGAATCCTTTTATTATCTTTGCACAAGGTAAAACCAGTACAACGAAATTTAAAGTGCTATCCATAAAACATCCATCAACAAATCCAAAAAATGTCAATCTGTTCCATAAAACATCAGTCAAGCACACATATGCAGCTGATAATCAATACAATAATGTGTAATAATAAATAAAAGAAGAACATACCCCGCCACTATTTAGCTCTATAATGTGTATAATGTCTCTGTCAGTAGCAAAAACATCACCTGGGGAAACTTTTTTTGGCCACTGTTCAGTCTGTAGCTCCCTGTACTGTGCTGCTGCACGAAAGTCATCAGGAACAGGTCCAACATAAAGTTGCATTCTTAATTCCTTACAGGGCAACTCAATGGTACTGATCTTTTCAACTTCTGATAACCTTCTTATGATCTGTGCAAGGGGAAAATCTGGCTTTCTCACAAACCTCTTCAGTTTACATAAGTAATTTTCATATGGAAAAGCTGAGATAGTGTCCAAACAACCATGCAGTTGGGCATCTGATGACAAGTGGACCAAGGCATGCACATTATACAGGAAAGCACTGTTGCCATAAAGCTACTCAAAATTACTGACAAATGTTGTAAGCAGTGTATACAGTGCACTCTCTCTCTCTCTCTCTCTCTCCATCAGTATGGATTTATATCCCATAAATACATGTTCCTAACGCAATATCTTCCCTTTCCCATAGTATTGTGCTCTTCCGTCTCTCTCTCCTCTTCTGTCTCTTTCTGCAGGTATTTCTGCCTCTGGAGCTGTAGAGTCTGACCCCATTTCCAGGGGTCGCGCCAAATCCATCTCCACCTAGACGCTTTATCCGATTGACTTCAAAACTTAATAAGAAATATTAAGACATAGAAGATGTTAAATTGCAAAGCTTTTGAGTTTTTGTAGAAGGGCGTGCCCGTTCTGGCCCCTCAAAGTTTAGTGACTTGCCATGAAACAGGAAGTTGCATTAAACTTGCTGTAATTCAGCCATACTTTGTCCAAACTGCATCAAACTTTATAGTATTGTTAATGGTCCCTAACTGCACACATCCATATATCAAAATTCATTCAATTGTTACCGATTACTGGTAGTCTTCTGAATTGCATCTCCATTTTGAGTAGTTCTTTACTTTATCCAGCAGATGGAGCCATTGCATTTCTCTCTGGTGTTTTTTTTGGGAGGGGGGTATCTGTGTGTGTGTGTACGTTTAGGTGTCACACATAGATTGTTAAATGTGTGAAATTTCATAGAATTTGATAGGATTTCTCAAAGTCTGAGTCAGATGCGCCCATTTATACCAGCTGAGTTTGAAAGGAAGCCACGGTCTGTGAGAGAGCTTGACAGTTGAATAGTAATGTGTATTACAACTTGTCAGTCCTCAGCTGTGTTCTTTATATAGTAATTCTGCAAATACAATTCAATTCAATTCAGTTTTATTTATATAGCACCAAATCACAACAAAAGGCACTTTTCATATAGAGCAGGGGTAGACCATACTCTTTAAAATAGGTATTTACAGAGAGACCAAACAATTCCCACCATGAGCAAGCACTAGGCAACAGTGGGAAGGAAAAACTTCCTTTTGAGAGGCAGAAACCTCAAGCAGAACTGGTCTCAGGATGGGCGGCCATCTGCCTCAACCGGTTGGGTTTTTGGGGGGGGGGGGTAGCAAGGGAAGAACATAGCACAACTCGGGTTCCATATAAAATGTAAGGTGATGCCAATAATACAGTAGTAGTAATGATAATAGTAATAATTAAAGTATTAACTGCTAACGTAGCAATAAAACTAATAGAGAGCACATGGCTATGGGAAAGGGAAGATATTGCGTTAGTAACATGTATTTATGGGATATGAATCCATACCAATGGAGAGAGAAGGAGAGAGAAGCTCGGTGCGCAATGGGAGATCTCCCGGCAGTCAAGACCTATAGCAGCATAAATAAGGGATGATTCAAGCCTGAGCCAACCCTAACTTTCCACTGTTCCACAGTAAAGGAACACGATAACTGAAGGCTCTGCCTCCCATTCTGCTCTTGGAAACTCTGGGAACCACCAGTAAACCAGCATTCTGGGAGCATAGCATCCTAGTGGGATTGCAGGGGACTATGAGATCTTTGACGTATGATGGTGCCTAACCATTAAGGGCTTTGTAAGTGAGGAGGAAGATTTTGAATTCTATTCTGGATTTGACTGGGAGCCAATGTAGAGAGACTAACACAGGAGAAATATGATCTCTTTTCTTAGTTCCTGACAATAATCATGTTGCAGCATTTTGGATCAACTGCAGAGTCTTTAGAGACTTGTTGGGGCAGCCTGATAATAATGAATTACAGTAGTCCAGCCTGGAAGTAACAAATGCATGGACTAGTTTTTCTGCATCCTTTTGAGACAGATAATGGTGTTATTACGCAGATGAAAGAAGGCAGTCCTAGAAGTTTGTTTTAATCCTGTGTTTTGACATAAATCAGTGCTAGTTGAGGGCAGGATGTGATTAATTGTATCTCTAATGGTAGAAATTTTATCATTAAAAAAGTTCATACAATCATTGCTGCTGAGGGTTATAGGGATGTGTGGATCTATACACCCATATAAAATACCAAATTAAGTTTTACAGACTGGTTAACTTTACTTAACCTCAATTTGACACCATGTACTGAATTATTAAAATATACTTACCTGGGCAATTGGGACAACTCCTTAAGCATACACATCAGAACCACCAGACTCAGCTCAGCAGTGTGGACAAGGACAAAAAAATAGATCCCATTAAATCCCATATTAAAGCCAGGCTACCAGGCTTAAATTTTAGTAAAGTCTGTATGAGAACAACATGGAGAACTTATAACAAGCACACAGGATGGAATAACTTCGGCTTCCTCCCACAGTCCAAAGACATACATGTTAATCGGTGACTCTAAATTGCCCATAGGTGTGAATGGTTGTTTGTCTCTATAGGTCAGCTCTGTGATAGACTGGTGATCTGACTGGTGATCCGTCCAGGGTATACCCCGCGACAACTTTTGTTTGTTTACATAAAAAACAGGGCATCTTTAACTTTCTAGGATAATGAGCAGAAAAAGCTAGTAACCACTGAGTAATCAGAATATCTTGAGACTAACTCATTGATTATATCAGTGACGTGCCTCAGAGCTTTATGAAGTTATACAGCCACAAAACAGTTAGTAACAGAACAGTAACAAAAAATTTAGTCAGATATCTCAGTTTCTTACACACACAGACGATTTTCTGGCATATATTTAATTGCTGAAGCTCTCGTTTTTTAATCTGGTCTAATCTGCTCCCCGTTTTGCCACAAAAGCTTTGACCGTAAAAAGTGGACGTTTGCCTCCTTATTTTTACTAACTACTAACTTTATCAGTTTACAGTCCATCAAATCTGTGGATCACATCTGCTAACGTAAAAAGTTATATAAGTATATACACTACCGCTCATAAGTTTGGGATCACTTGTTTCCAATTATTTGCAATCACTTGTTTTCCAAAGAAAAACACATTTTCATGCAGTTCACAAACAGTTTTATCCATTTCATAAACAATTAAAATTAATCAGATGATTTTTAAAGAATGATCTACATTTTTGCATAGAGACCCATCAGTCTATTGTTGTGCTTAGAAAGGAAGGCTATTCAATGCGAGAAATTGCAAGGAAACTTGAAATCTCTTACCATGCTGTAAACTACTCCCATCAGAGAGCAGCACACACTGGCTCAAACAAGGACAGAAAAAGGAGTGGGAGGTCCCGATGCACAAAAGACAAAGAAGACAAATATCTGATATCTTTGTTTTTTTTTTTTTTTTTTTGATGAAGGCAAAGTGAACGCAAAGTTTCATCATTTCAAAACGATGCTAATTAAGGGTAAGGCTTCCTTGAGCAGCCTAGTTGGGATTGGGTCTAAAAGACAGGTTGAAGGTTAAGAAATAGTTGAAGTGAGCTGGTGGAGGTCCATGGGAGAGAAAGTCTAGGTTAGGTTTTACAGCTGTTTAGATTAGATTAGATTAGAAACTTTATTTGCCATTTGCACAGGTACATGTAAATACAAGCACATTGGAATTATTGTGTGTTTGTCCGAGTCACTGAAGAATTCTTTAAAAAAGATACAATATAAAAAATATGATATAACACAATATGAGGGACACTAACAAAAGAAAAATTAAGAAAATCTTGACCCGGAGAGCTACACAACACAGCTACACTCTTCTTATACATTTTAATACTATCTTGCCAGGATTCCTGTTGTTTGTTTTAGTACACAGGTATGACAGTTAAACCATGGAGCTATCCTCTTTTGCTTGGCTCAGAATCAGAAATACTTTATTTATCCCTTGTGGGAAATTGTTGAGTTGTAGTGCTCCAATTCACATCTACAATTCAATTCAGCTCATTCGCAGAGTCCACACTGGCTTCAACTCCTCTACTGCTGAAACCAATGATGGTTCTCATGCCACTCCAGATCTCTCTCATGTTGTTCTGCTGGAGTTTCCACTCCAGCTTCCTCCTGTACTTCTCCATGGCATCACTGATCTTTGTTTTCTGTTCCCTTTGGATTGTTTGCACCTCCTCCTTGTCGCCAGCTCTGAAATTTCTCTTCTGTTGTTTCCTGAACGACAAAAAGAGTTTGCCAAACACCTGGATAATGAGCCTGAATATTTGCAATCACAGTTCACAGCTTCTTTTGGCTGGAGATTAAATCATCATCATCCTGATCTTTTGAAGGAGACCCAAATCTCCCATGCCATAACTCACCTGCATGAGGAGCTCTTTCACTGTAAAAACACAATGAAATCACTGTCAGAAGATCTCATCAAAAGCTGTTACCACCTTTGGTCATGTAAGTGTTCAAACTCACTCTGAGGCTTTACCAGGAGAAAAGCCACTCACTGCAAACTGCTTCAGATTACACTCCACTGCACAGCCTGGCATGCCAGAAGATAATTTTGGGTCACCTGGAGAATCCACCATTCATGGGGAACTGAAAAGTAGGTTAATGGGACTAAACTACAATTTCCAACCTTTGGGAGACTGGATGATGCATCTGACCCACTCCAATACCATAATCCATTCACAGATGAGGAGCTCATCGCCACTCTAGATAACATGCTTCATGGGACTGCAAGAGATTGGTGCTATGGGGCACACCATAAAATCTATACATGGAAGGAATTCAATGATGCCTTCCTGTCAGAGGATTATGAGGATTAACTGGCAGAGAGAGTATGCAATTGAGTTCAGGGAGAAGGAGAAAGTATCCACGATTTTGCCTATATGTACCACTCGCTGTGCAAGTGCTGGAAATCAAATATTGAAAAAGAGTAGATCATAAAGTTGGTTCTGAAAAACATTAACCCCCAACTGGCCAGTCAGCTGCGTAGCAGCTGAGTTACCTCAGTTGATGGTCTTGTCCATCTTGGTCAGCAACTGGAGAAGGACCGGGAAAACCATGAACACAGAAAGAATTTAAGGAAAACACCCAGTTGTCTCTGAATCTGCTGTTCTGCCATCTAACAGACAAAATCCTGTCCGGCCTGGTCAGAGTCAACCCCCCCAAGTGTACTGTTGACACTGGAAGGGAAGTCACAGTCTTGTTCACAGTGGTCCCCTAACAGAGCTTCTTCGCCTAGGCCCTCTCATCAGCAAGCTGCCAACACATCCAATGTCCAAGGTCAGGCTACACTTGGTTCCCTCACTCACCCAAGTCACATGGGAGCGACCTCCTCTTCAGTATTGTTTGATAGCCCACTCCCTTGCCAGCCTTTGATACGCCAATAGGTGGCGCTATGACTATACCTGAATATTGGCATGTAGATGTGTTCAGGCTATGACACTTATCAAACATGTCAATTTTGGGGCAGATTGGACAGTGCATGCAGGAGTTACAACAAATTCCCGTTTAACAGTGAAGCATCAAAATTCACCATGGTGACACAGCAAGGGTGTCCCATAAAGATCCACAGTCTTCACAATTCAGCACCATTATTATCTTAATACTTGTCTGACTACATTTGAGGTCAATCAGATCAAGCTACTTAGATAAAACACATCATTTTCTGTTGCCAATAGGTGGTGCTATGATTATATCTGTATATTGGAATGTAGATGTGTTCAGGACTGGTCTGTTGTCAAACCTCACACATGAGGTCTGTTGTCAAACCTCACACATGTCAAACCCATGTGTGAGTTACATCAACTTCCTGTTAAATGGCGAAACATCAAACTTCACCACGGCGCCACAGACACACCCATCAACGGAATATCAAGATTTTCACCTTAAGGCATCATGAAGTCCTTATGGCTTTCCTGACCAAGTCTGAAGTGGATCACAACAACCTGCTAGTAACAGGACATCAATGTTTAAAACATGTCATTTCCTGTGGCCAGTAGGTGGCGCTATAATTTTTTGTGACTAGTGACATGTGGGTGTGTTCATTTTTGGGACCCTTATCATGACTGTGAAATTTGAGGCTGATTGAACAAAGTATGACTGAGTTACAGCAACTTAAACGCAACTTCCTGTTTCATGGGGAGTCATGGAAATTTGAAGTGCCAGTTCCAGTTCATTGCTCTCTTTGTCACTTCTTTCTTTCTCCCTCTTGACTAACTAGTAATTTTGCAAATTTATAATGTTGCAGCAGCAGCAATAATTCGGGCTGCCATGATAAAATGTATTTAGCCGAGACACTGCAGACAAAGTTAGCGTCTTGGTCATAGCTCAGTTCTCTCAGCCGCTTTTAACTCATCCTAACACCAGTAGTTTCCACTTGTGTCCATTCTCACCACTAGCATACAGCTCTCACCTGACACTATCTGCATCGTGTCGCTCCGCCCTCTGTTTTCATCAAGTATCTAACTTCACAGTTAGTTTGTGGTGTGGTCTGTGTGTGAACTGTGAGGCAGTTAAAGAAAGAAAAAAGTGTAACAACTCGTCTACTGACATTCTGTGAGTTAAATCAGGATCTTCTGATTCAACACCTCCACCCCTTGCCCACCTGTTACCGCCACACTGGACATCACTGCTGATCATGTCAGGAGACAGCTGAAGAGACTCCACGCAGGCAAGTCTGCAGGTCTGGATGGTGTGAGCCCCAGGGTTCTCAAAGCCTGTACCCCCCAGCTATGTGGAGTGCTTCACCATGTCTTCAGCCTGAGCCTGAGTCTTCAGAGGGTCCCCATGCTGTGGAAGACGTCATGCCTTGTTCCTGTGGCTCCAAGGACTACAGAACTGTGGCACTGATGTCACACATCATGAAGACCCTAGAGATACCCATCTTGGATCAACTCTGGCCCATGGTCAGACCACTACTAGACCCCCTCCAGTTCACCTGCCCTGACTAGGAGTTGAGGACGCCATTATCTACCTGCTCAATCATGTCTACGCCCACATGGACAAACTGGGCCATGTTTTTTGACTTCTCCAGTGCATTCTCCAGAGCTGTTTCTATTTTCTGAGGTGGCTGAGGTCCTTCAACATCTGTCAGACGATGCTACAGATGTTTTATGAGTCTGTGGTGATCAGTGTCATCATCTATGCTGTTGTGTGCTGGGGCAGCAGACTGAAGGTGAAGGACACCAACAGACTGAATAAGCTCATCTGCAAAGGGGGAGGGGAGCTGGATTTTCTGACAGTAGTGTCAGAGAGGAGAATGTTGTCCAAGATAAGGACTACATTGGACATCTCTTCACACCCTCTCCATGATGTTACTAACTTAATATCTCCCCTTTCATGTAGTATTGTGCTCTTCCGTCTCTCTCTCCTCTTCTGTCTCTTTCTGCAGGTATTTCTGCCTCTGGAGCTGTAGAGTCTGATCTGTGATGACAAGTCTCCTGCTGCTCCTACAAGTCCACTCAACGCCTGCTGCTATAATTAGAAATTACTTATACTGCTATTAGTTTTAGTGCTACGTTAGCAGTTAATACTTTAATTATTACTATTATAATTACTACAACTGTATTATTGGCATCACCTTACATTTTATATGGAACCTGTGTTATGCTATGTTCTTCTCTTGCTATTCT
The DNA here is from genome assembly GCF_001640805.2 of Lates calcarifer. Classification (NCBI taxonomy): domain Eukaryota; kingdom Metazoa; phylum Chordata; class Actinopteri; family Centropomidae; genus Lates; species Lates calcarifer. The sequence goes on from NW_026115874.1 coordinate 11,904, forward strand.
CTACACCCCCCCCCTTCCCTTCTTAACCCAACCAGTTGAGGCAGATGGCCGCCCACCCTGAGTCTGGTTCTGCTCAAGGTTTCTGCCTCTTAAAAGGAAGTTTTTCCTTGCCACTGTCGCCTAGTGCTTGCTTATGGTGGGATTTGTTGGGTCTCTCTCTGTAAATACCTATTTTAAAGAATATGGTCTAGACCTGCTCTATATGAAAAGTGCCTTGAGATGACTTATATAATAGCATATAAATACTAAATATGTACATATTGTACCGATGGGGTATATTTTTATATTTCTGTATAGTTTAGGATTGGGGGTTATGTTAATATTATTACTATTATTATTTTGTTATTACTTTATTGTTATTGTACATATGAATTGGAGCACTGCAACTCAACAATTTCCCGCAAGGGATAAATAAGGTATTTCTAATTCTGATTCTCATAAGAAAACAAAAGCATTGCGCTGATGAGTCTGACACAGGCAAAGTCCCTCCAGAATGGAGAGCAGCAATCCAGGACACATATGGGTGCTTTAACTGGAATTTAAAGTTCCTGCCCTTTGGAGAGACCCCAGAGAGCAAGGAGGAAAAGAAAGCATCAGATGAATGATGAATCAGCAAACTGAAGCAAATTCAGAGGAGGTCAAAGTTCTAAAGAAGTTTCTACACACAGCATAAACAAGTCAAGTCAAACGGGAGGAAAATATTAAATAGCTTCTGGAAGAGTGGCCCTTTTTGTTTGATGAGCTTGGCATGGCAGTCCAAGAAACTGACTGGAGATCTAAAGGGGAAACGATTCCTCAACTACATGAACACTGTATGTGTGAACAAGAGCAGAAAGTTCCTACAGAGTGTAACAAAGTTTAAAGTGATGAGGGGAGAGCTGAGTTGTTGCTTTGAATATGTCTGAAGATGGTGTTCTGCTTCTGTAGTCACTGAACAGGATTTTATGCCTTTAAATTGCTATGAATATTTTACAGAAAATTCAATTGTAGTACTTAGATGTTGCTTTCACTGTAAAAACTTCTCCTGAATGAAATCAGCCAGGTTTACCAACTGTAACTGCAGACAAGCTGGCTGGACAAATATTCTGTTTTTTATCAAAGTGTTTGACTCACTCATTTAAAATATAACTTCTTATGTAATATGAGGAGATATAACCCAATGTGCAATATACTGTAAATATCGTAAACTGTAAATTTTTATTTTATATAGTTGCCCTCTGTATACGTATTTATTTTTTGCAACAATAGCCTACTGCACAAATGCTTACTTTTATCAATCACGTTATAACAAAGATGCTGCATTTTTTACTTACACAGATGTAGCTTCTGCAACCGCAAACTTTTACATGAATTTTAAGTTAGTCGACACAGCTGATGGAGAAAGCCGAGGCGCTTGCACCGAGGTCTGCAAGCATCACTGAACTCAAATGACGTTAAAGCACACCCTCGAGTGTAACATTGCGATTATACAGCTATTACCAACAAAGTAAAATGTATATGGCGGAGTAATATTTTTAGTGCTGTCATGCTAATTTGAGCACATTCTAAATGTCTTGTTGACCAATCAGATTGCTTGGTCGGAGCTACTTGTTGTATAATCATGCTCTACCACACCATGTTAGTTATCACAAACACACATATACCTGTACTGTAATTAAAGCTGCAGTGTGTCTGGCAGCATTGTCTCATTGTTTAAAAGATGTTGTATGCAGTTGTTGCCCTGGTAACCTGATGCTTTTGATGAAAGTACTAAGAAAGGATTTTGGGGAAAGGGCAGCACTGATAGAGCTATGATGAGAGAAGAAAGACAGTGCATTGTTCTGTGATTTTTCATAGAACTGAATGAACTGTTTCTTTGAATGTCACTGTTCCTCATCTTACCCTCATTAACTCAGAACAAACCAATGAATGTGCACAGTCTGTGGGTGTTGTACGATGAGGGTATCACCCTCATTGCTCACTGACATTAAAAACAGTCATGTAGTTGAGTTCCTGCTTCCAGGTCCAGTTCCTGAGTTAGGTTCTTGTGGTTCCGTTGTCTCTTGAACTATTTGGTAAAAGATAAAAAATAACACACTTAAACATTGGAGTATATACATGCATTATATGGAGAACTGGGTGTGATATTATCAGGAGATACCCTCAGCTTAAAATTCAATGTTTAATCAACACAACAACACAACTTTATCACTGTAACTGAAATAGCTCTGAAAACAATATTTTACTGTTATCTGTGTTGGATTGGTTAGCAGGGCAGATGTTCCGCCTACAGTTAGTTCTGATTGGACAGACTCTACTCTGTAAAGTTCACCACATTTCTGAGCCAAACACTGTAGCTCAGAGAAATGAACAACTTTGCCAGCTTTACTGTGAATGGGTCACTACACATGAAGCTTCAGCCACTGCATCAGCACCTTACTCTCAGTCCGGTTCATGTTGTGAAGAGTTTGTCCTGCATTACAGCTACACCAGCAGCTGCCATCTGTTGGTTCAGAGGCTAGTGTTCTGGTTGGTGTCCCCTCTTCCTGTCCTCTCCCTGTCTCTCAGCACCGTCACCATCTCCCAACATTCTGACTCAAACTAAGATGCTGCATCTGTTGTTGTGTAGAAAGTGGATTCATCTCCTGTGTTCACAGAATGTTGTCTGTGTTTCTGTGCTGTGGTTTAGCTCAAACTGCTGTCCACTCCTCAGTAAGCAGAATCATTTTCAGACTGATTAAATGATTATATTCTCATTCTTGAAGTGAAAAGAAAATGTTTGATCACCTGCTTCCACTGGTCGAACAAAATTATCATATTTCACCATTTGCCAACACTTACAGCTGGCAAGCATACAACCACCACCACCATGCTAGCTATGGTTTGTTCATATCAATTCCCATATCTGTGGAAGAATAATAAGTGTTTTTTTTTCAGTGCCAAAGCTTAGCTACATACTGTAAATAGAGCAGCAGTTTTGCCCTTGAAGCAGGAATGCAAATTGAAAGGCAGAAATCATCAGGGCTGTCTTGGCGGCTTCCTGTAAGCCTGCCTTACTGTCTTTCACACACCCCTACCTCTCTCTCTCCCTCTCTCTCTGGGTCCTTATGTCTCGGGGACAGATGGTGAGTGTCAGCAGCATGCCAGTCCTCATATCTCACTATGGGCCTCTGCCATGGAGAGAGGTGTTTTTGCATGATGTCTGGTTGTGTCTTTTTAATCCAACGAAAGAGGGGAGGAGAGAGAAAGAAGGAAGAGGGAGATATGTTTAATGCAGAAAGAGAAAAACAGGATGAGATGGAATGAGGTAGGAGGAGGGAGAGCCATGTAGGGAAGGATGAGATGAAGAGAGACTAGTGAGATGTGTACAGCGAAGAGGAGATAGATAAAGAAAAGAAACTACATAGAGCGAGTGATGAGAGGTGGAAGGAGGGAGTGAGCTAAGGAGGGATTTTCTTAGTCTTTCAAGTCAGCCTTATCTGGTATATTCACTGAAGCTGATTGGTGTGGTTACCATGGCAGTGTGGTGGGCTTGGGAGAGAGAGGAAGAGTGAGACATTTGAGATCTGACATTCTTTAATAAAACATGTCTCTTTTCAAACACCATAAAGTGCGGACACACACACACACACACACACACACACGACTGTCACTTCATACAGTAAAAAACAGAAGTGATCACCAGGTTTTTATGATAGAGAATCATTCTAATTCATTCTAATGATATAAAGAAGGAAGCCATTGTCTTATTCAAATGACTGAAACCAGTATATAATGGTTAATCACCATAATCAGCCCATTATCCATAGGAGTCATGCTCATTCTGGAGAATTTTGATGTAACAATAACAGGGAAATGACTCAAACTCTTTAGGTGCAAGGCTGAGATGATACACAGAATGTCAGTCAATGTAGCAAACAATACATTGTAAAAAAAAAAAAAAAAAAAACAGAAACCCCCCCTGATGTTTAAAACAGTAACCACAATTTTATTTAAAATGTATATTGTTTTGCAGTTTGTTTGTTTTTTAGTTTCATCATATTTCCAATGAAAGATTACAAGATGACACATTTCATAATTTGATCATATTTAAATGTATTAAAATAATCATTATTTTAAATTTTTGTTATTTGAAAAAAAAGCTATGTTTTCTTTCTTTCATGTTTTATTTGCTAAATTAAATGGTGAATTAAATCCCAACAAGTGCAGCCCAGACTGTTGCATCACAAAACTAGTATAATAAAACTTCAGGAAGGTAAAGCTACAAACCAGACATTTACTATAAAAGTTAGCCCCAGTGTCAGTGTGATACTGTGTGAGCAGGAGTGGACTGTGCTGTGTTAGAGTTCCAGCATTCCCCTCAGCACTGCTTCTTGGTAAACTCCACCATTGTATACCACATTTATAGCTTTTTATGCACAAATAAAAAATGTGCAAAGCACTGTACCTAGAGGCAAATGAAACCCTGTCAGGCCAACAGAGGGAGCCAGTGGCAACAAGGACTGCAGCACAGAAGGAACTGGCCACTCAACTGAGGAGAGAACACTGGCCATATCTGTCTCCATCAGCTTCCATCTTTCTAGAGTGGTGAACTCAATATATAATGTAAACCATCAATAATTTATTCATATCAGAATTTCTCTTTAACTGCCTCAGATGACTCTTTTCCATCACTACAATAAATTTTACCTCAAATAATAAATAGCTGTTTGTGGTAGTGACAATAATACATGACAATATCAGCGTGTGGAGTTAAGATTTTTAGATAATTCACACACCTGGAGTAAGTCGTTCCAGAGACTCTCCTGGCCTCCACACGGCTCAGTGAAGCATCACTCAGATGTTTTAGCCAATAGCACCTTGATGCAGTATGGTGCTGCATTGTGTGCTGAGGAAAATTGCAATGGGCTATTACAGTGTACTTTTTTAAGGAGAAAAAAGCAGGTGAGAGGGATGCATTTTTAAAAAGTAGTGTTGTCCAGCCTTTTTTCTCCTTCTCACCTTGTTTCTGCCTCAGCTTCTCTCACCTCCACTTTGATAAGAGGAAACTCACACTCAGTCATATGGTAACTGTGTTTATGGAAGTGTCTCTCATCCACAGATACAGGATATGTATATAATCTACATATAAATGTGCACACACACTCCATCATAGAAACAGCACACACACAAATTCCCCATGCATTCACACACATTCACAGTTGCAAATGCACAAACACACATCTGAATGCTGAGAAAAACAAGTCAGATAAATCCATGCTTGCCTGCATGCGAACTCTGGCACACACACACACACCTGCTCAGGGGAGATAAGTGTTGGAGCTGTGAACAGAGAGTCTTCTGAGCCTGTAAAGTGGAAAGCTGCAGTGCTGCTTCCCTCACAGGCTGACCGTGCACAGCTACACTGCTGAGAGCTCCATTCACCCATTCAGTCATACAACTCCACTTCTGTCCCACATTTTGCCTGCAAATTACAAAACAGCAAGAAAAAAGACTGAGTAGTAAAGCTCCACATGGAAGAAAAATAAACAATGAACATCTAAATCAGTTTATCAAGCTCTGACATCAGATATCTCCTAATCAAACAGTACAGTGGGGGGAATAATATAACCATTGAAGTTAAAGGACAATTAGGGATTATTATAACAATGTATCTTTGTAGTTTTGGCTTTGATTTCTATTGGTGATAAAGACTGGTCAAATCTGAGATTGCAGCTACATATAAGTTAAATTACTATAATTACTAAAAACAAGTCTGATGGGTCAGTCTGTCTCCCCATGGAAAATAACAGCAGGTATTTGTTCAGATGCCTTTAAAAAAACAAACAAACAAAAAAACTACATTTATATTTCACAAAAAAGAGACCTCTCTCAGGTGGAAGCAGCAGCATTGCTACAGAACCATTACACCTTGCATACCTTGTAGTGTGGAGGTTGGAGTGGATTAACTGTTACATGGGAGACTACTGCTGTTTCTATAGACAGTCAACTACAATCTGTCTCTGAACTACACATTCACAAATGCTCTTTAACATTTCATAATATAAAATTAAATAAACTGGCTGCAAAAAATAGGCTTCATATTCAATAACCCAATTAAGGGTACAAAATTCAAGGTGCAAAATAAATAAAATCCCACATTTGAACTGAACACTCTCACTGATTTTGTGTGAACAGCTGGACACTTACACCCACAACATGGCGCCGACCAATAAGGCCACAAAGTTTCTAAGACCAAAAAAAAAAAAAAAAGACATGATACAGCCAGCTGAATCTTGTCACAGTTTGGAGCCCATCAGACAAGTTAGCTTTTACTATTAAATGAACTAGAAATAATGAAAATAATTCTAAATAAATGAATTACCTCACTCTCAGAGCAGTAAAGACGTGCACTTCATGAAAATCCACAGGAATCAAAGCTAGAAAGCGCAGCTCATACAGGTTCTTGTACTGCCAAATGCTTAATTCTAACACTTTTTCTCGCAGCAGTTGGCTGATTTTAACTGTATATTCCTGTATTTCTCCTGTTCCTCGCTCGTTCCTGCATTCCTCCACACACAGCACAGTGCATGTTCTTGTCTCTCCACACACAGCAGAAAAAGGTCTGTTCCTCACTTCCTGAAACACCGGGGCAAAAATGGGTGAGACTACTTGCCCTCAGCTGACCACTGATTGGCCAGGGGAACATAACAATCTTAATGTACTTTCTGGGAATAAAAATACTAATTCATAGCAACTTAATGAGTTTTCTTCTCTCTTAAACATAACTAGATTACCTGGGTTATAACTGTATGTGTGGTAGTAAAGAATGAACCTTCTCTCTGTGTGTGATTAATCAATGTAATAAAAAGATTGGTAATGATCTGTGACTTGGACTTGAAGCAGAAGATGGAAATGCATATCAGGGAATTTTTTTTTCTTTTTTCTTTTTTTTCATTTTAGAATTATTCCATATCTACAACAAAAAAGGAAAGCCCTGTAATGATTACATTTTAATGCTAAGTGACAAAACCATCCTCCTAAGTCTCTCTGTCTCTTCAAATTTCTTGAAATGACAGATACTTCTATCCACCTCATGTCTCTCTGCCACTCTCTCTGTTCTCCTTCCTGTGTGTCTCACCCACTCTCCGACTGTCTTTTCTCTAAATGTATTGTTCAAAAGAAGAATTACTCCATTACCTCTAAAGATCCATCAGTTTTTCAGTATTAATGAACCTCATTTGGGATTCATCCCACGAGTTATACAATTGTTTTATATACGCCCTACTTTTATTGTTAAAAGGAGATATTCTTGTTACTTTCAGTGCCCACATTCACTTTCCATTTTAACATCCAGTCTAAAAAGGATGAGGATGATGACAATTGCTTTCACCATTACAGTCTTTGCCACAGTCTGCAGCACCTGAGAGAGAGAGAGAGAGAGAGAGAGAGCAAGCTTTCCAGATAAGTTAAAATAAAAATGATAATGTCCAATTGGTCATCAACAAAATGCTCAGATGTGACCCTGGTGAAGAATGATGTTTGTTCATTTCCCAAAACAAAGGGAAATGGTGACTAATGGTTCTACATTATTATGAATTTCAAGACTAATCAATTATGTCATTATTTGTTCTGCAGACTTGCAGCAGTGTCTGAGTACACAGACATGTTCCACCACTCCTTTGATTGCGCTATAACAAAAAACAAACAAACAAAAAATAAATAAATAAACACAAAACATAAACACAACACAGAAAACAAGCATCCAGTTTAGTGCCTAACCTTTAAAAATATTCATCTCATCTCTCATTCATCTCAGTTGAAAGCCTGAGTGACAAATTTGACAAAATAATTGTGAAGCAGGTATAATTTCTTCCATGTCACTAGTTTATTTACAAATTAGCATGCTAACATTTACTAATTAGCAGTAAACGCAGTCCAGCTGAGGCTGATAGGAATGTCATTAGTTCTGCAGGTGTTTAGTCATAAACCAAAGAACTTGACATTAAAATGCTGACCTGGAAATGGAAAGTCATAAAAGTTATTACAGTTCATCCTGAGGGGACATCTGAAAAACATTTCATGACAGTCATCCAGCGTTCAGTACTGTTACTAGTACTAGTACTGTTCAGTCTAGCTGCTGTTCTCCATGAACCTACAGTCAGGACTTGAGGGGAGTCTCACCCAGTAGCATCTGTCAAATTAGCAGATGAACCGATGTAGATTCATTGTTTTAAGTGTGCACATACATACATACAGGCTACATGGAAATTGGAAATGAACTGCACTTATACAGCACTTTTCTAGTCAACCACTTAAAGAGCTTTACATTACTGGTCACATTCACCTATCACACACACATTCAGATGGCACCTGTTCTTCCATAAAGTGTTACAACACATTCACAGTTCTTTGGGTTGTTCAAAGAATAGTTTGTTTCACAGACAGGAGGACCTGCTTTTCCTCCTGAGCTGCAGTTATATGCGTGTCATAAGCATGTCAGAGTTCTACATGAAACATTAAAACTTGTGTGTGAGGCAAAGTCTGACAGTAGACCTGAGGGCTCAGTCCATAATCAGGGTTTGAAGTATGGTGTTGTATTAAGACATTGGAGAGACATTGGAGACAGTGGAGAGCATGAATCATTAAACAAAGCCGTGTTGAAAGCTCTGCATGGCGCCTTGGTCTCATCCGTTTTTGCTGAGGTAAAACTGCAGCTCACCATTAGAGGCTCACACTGAGAACTAGTTTAACCCCACAGCCTGCTCACTGGGAAAGTGCTTCACTATTTATACTTGAGCTGAATAATTCACAGTGAAGACTAAAACAACAGAGTGAAGCTGTACTACAGAAGGCAAGGGTCACACAGATGTTAGAACTTAAATTCCTGCAAGTCTTCTGCTTGGCTTCGCTTGAACTGGAACAGATTCAAGAGGAGCAGACAGAATGTACTTACATGTGCACATAATCTCAGCACTCCTGTTTTTAGTGTTTATGTTGTACACGCAAAACATGTTCACGCTTTTTATAATTTCTGTTGTCACTGTATAAGATATATAAAGTATTATTGTGGGCTCTTATTTTGTATAATCTGTAAAAGAAACTTTAATATCTAATTTTAGAGACCAAAGGCATTCATTTGAAATTAGTTTTGGGGAAAAGACCCTCAGGTCAGTAAGGAGGAGAAGAGAGGAGCCAATATGTCAGTGATGTTGCTCCCGGGTTCCTACCTTTGGAGGGGTTTTCCACCCCTTCCTCAGAAGAAGTTTTGGGAGAGAAGTGAAGGGTCTGTGTCCTCATTCCTCTGAACATTCTACCTGTTTTTCAGGTTAGTACACTCTGGAAGCCTCTAATTCCATCTCTATGGTTAAAATAACTTGAATGCAAGTGTGTCATTGGACCTGAGTGTTGTCTGACGAGCGAGAAGTGTAAAGAGTAAAGAAAGTAGAGATAGCACTACACTGTGGTGCATGGCGGCTTTCCTGCCACATCAGACAGTGTTTATGTTTCTATGTACCTTCCTATGGGGTTTAAACGCACAGTTAACATGATTATGTACCTTTGATGATATGAGTTTAAAGCTGGGTCCTGACCACATGACTTATATTTGTATACTGTTGCTTTGGTTGGTAGAAAACTTAAAATGTTCACCAACAGGTTGATGTACAAAAGCACTTTTCATTTGACTTGTGAGAGTGGTGGGAAATGACAATGTGCAAGACCAGAACTATACTGATGAATGTTGTTTGAGTAAAACATGGATGGTAAGTCACAGTATTGACATTCATACATTTACATTTACATAGAGATGTTAATGCACAAGGGAACAATTTGCACATTTGTTTCATGTTATGAAGATTTTGTAATAAATTAGAAGACGTTTAGAGAGAGAAGTGAACAGTTTGTGTCCTCATTCCTCCGAACATTCTACCTGTTTTCCAGGGAAGTGAGGGGCATTGAACCCAACATAATTTTGTTATTGTGGATCTCACCCATTGTGACCCATAATATTTACATTTACCAGTGAGCAGCTGATAAAGACAAGGTTGAGGCCACAGATATGTAATTGAAAACTGTGCCTCTATCCAGCTGGTAAAGCTTAGTACTTATCATTCCACTACATAACCCACAGAACCCCAAAGAATAATTCAGAAGTGTGAGATATGACTGGCACAGTGATCTTTGGCAGTGAGGCACAGAGCACAACACCACCATCCATGGTGGCAAGAGGTGCAGCTCATTTCTCTTGCATCTGCTCCTTTTATCTTAAACAACTATCCTTAAAACGCTGGTTTCAGTTTTATAGTTTTGACAATTTTCCATTAATGACTTTTCACATTTCAGACAGAATCAACCTTGTCTCCACAAAAATATATTATATGGTTTAAACGTCCAGAGACAAAGCGGGAAACCGCCCTGTGATGCCAGCCTGGTTTGTGGTAATTTGGTTTATTGGTGAGTCCAGCTATATTATCTATTCTCCAAGTGGAGATGTGGTTCAGTGTTTTAGTTAATATTGTTCTTTGGTGCATACTGATACATGTCCGTGTTTTCACATTACCTTACTACATCACAGTCTACAACACAAACAAACCTGGAGCCACACATTCTAGGGGCTAGGGGAATTATTTTCACCACAGCCTCAAATAGATGAATCCAAACATATGTTTATATATTAATCCGTCTAACAAATACATTTTGGAGAATTCATAACTGCTGCATGCATGTTATGTTATGGCAGTGGAGTTCACATCATGAGGTTGGTTTTAAGCACTTTGGTGAATTCAAGACCATTAGGAGCTACTCACTGACTCAAGTTTTTCCTGGTTGTGTGTGTGTGTGTGAGAGAGAGAGAGAGAGAGAGTGTGTGTGTGTGTGTGTGTGTGTGAAACACATCTTTAATCATCTGCCTATGACTGCACTTTGGCTCCTCACTGTACACTTAAAGGTTGAGGTTTGGAAAAGATGGTGGTATTGAATAAATACTGAAAAGGTAAACTCATTATGTCCTGTGCTTCAAGTCAGCGTTAATGCTTAGTATTTCACATAACCACCAGCATCCTGACCATAAACAAGTGCTTTGAGTTTCCAAACAGGGCCATAAAATCAGCCTTTAGCTGCCAGATGCAGAAACTGTAAAATAACAAGTACAATTTGTTATGTTTTTTTTTCTGATTGTACATGACTCCTGTCAAAACAAAACCGACAATGTGTCACTCCATCTCTCTGTCTCTAGCTGTCACTGTCACACTGTCTTCCTACCGAAGATGCAAATCTTTAAAAACACCTCTCAAACAGAGTTTGGTTTTTAAAAGGACTCAGTGTTTTCCTCAAACCTCCTGCTCACTGTGTTTTTAATCAAAGGCTGTACAACAGGAGCAAATAGCGCATTTGCTGGGGACTATTTTTAGTGTGAATTAGTATTTGGGGTAGCAGGACATTGTGTATGTTCATGGTGACGAAGGAACATGTTAGCTGCTGATGTTTTCTAGACAATGGAGCTCTGTGGCTCAGAGGAAAAGACAGCTCAGGCTTTGATACACCCACAGTGCTGCTTAGCAGGGGACATTCATCATTGGTTCCTCATTATGTTAAAATTAAAAATCAAAAAAGGCCACCAGAAGAAATATAAGATTCTCAGAGATCAATCAGTAAGTTAACCACTTCAAGACAGTAAACAAAGTGAATAAAGTCTGGAACTCAATGCAAAAGATGAAATTGAAATTTACTCTATTTACACTGTTGTTACTTGTTTTTACCTTTTGCAGTTCACTGCTGGAGTTGAACTGGTTCTAATAAAACCTTGAATCATTGGGTGTTCTGAAATGTTTGACCAGTAGTGTAATTATGTTAGAATAATATAAGTAGCCTATCATTAACATGATAATTCCCATGTTTTTGAAATGTATAGGCAGGTACAAAGGAGATGTGTCTGAGGAACATGCTCTCTCTCTCTCAATGGACGGTCCCAGTAAATCTCATCAAGCTTTATGTGACAGACCAAAAGCTTTGGGTTATGAGTCGACGGTGGCATGAGAGCCATAGCTTCCCTCAAAGTGACGTATAACTCTGGAGTCTAGAGCAGTCTGTTTTTTCTGTCAAATCATTTGTTTATCATATAGCAAGTAATATTTTACTCATTTTACTCACTTTACTCATTTTGTCTAATATTGTGTTGTGAAGCAACACAGCAGAGTTCATCAGAGTTTAAAATGATATGAGATGTTTGTAAGTGCTGACTGTGAAATCAGAGGACTACTATTTGTGTGACTATTTCACGACCTGCTGAGAGACTGAGTTGCTTCTTCTATAAATTCTGTCACGTGTCAGAAAAACAATCCATCCATTATCTACACCACTTACACTTAAGGATCACAGGCACTGCACATTTTGGCTCCACCATACATTGCCGAGTTGCCGATTCCTTACAGGTCCACTAGACGTCTCAGATCATGAGAGGTACAGTCTGTGCCCTCTGTGTGTGGGCCAGATCAACTCTGAATCTCATCTCCTGTTTATTCTCAAAGGTATTTTTATTGAAGCCTCCTTGTACTTATTAAATCTCATTTTTTTAAACATTTTTGCTTTTGTTTGTTGAAATGCCTTTATTAGAGTGAATGCTGAGAGCATTCACACTATAGTTCTTCAAATCTTTATTATTATTATTCAATAAACTTATTATTCTTCCGTACGTTTTTTGGCATCTAACTACTCCCACATACTTTGTGCTAGAAAAACTATTCAACCATCAAAATGTTCAGCTCATTCAGGACATTCCTGCTTGCATTCAACTTTTTTCTACTATTTCTACTTTTTAAAATATTCAGCTTTTTCTGCAAATTTTTTCCCATTCAAATGAATGGATGGAATCTTCAAATCCTCTTTGAACTTTAACTACTTCAGCATACTTTGTGCTAGAGACTTCATTTAAACTTTAAACAGGTCCCAATAAGTTCAGCTATTTAACTTGCATTCAACTTTTTGATATCTTGTACAGTCTTTGAATTACAGCAGTTTATATTTCATACTCATTTTTGGCAATTTCTGAGTTTATAATGGGTGTGTATTGCGCTGTCACGCAGTGACATCACCCACTCCAGGAAAAGTTCAGCCCTTCAACTTTTCCTCAAATTTTTGTACTTCAACTCTTCTCCTGCCCACACCTTTCACTTCTCACACACAATTTATACCTCAAATTGTAGATAATTTTATGCTCTGTCACACAATGTGACTCCCTAAGCCATAGGATTTACAGTTTTTGAGGCAACAGCCTCTGATCACCAAGAGGAGCCCTCAACTGCCCCATTCATCTCCATTTTAACTGTCTTCATACAACAGCCAAAGCATGCCAGTTTTTAAACTGCCATACTGTGGTCATTTTTCACTTTATCTACACAAATAACACGTCTGTGTTCAGTAAAGTCTCTCGGTGCTGGTAGTCACCAGATTTTATCGATAGGTTTTACGGTTTTTGAATTATTAGGAGGAGTTCAAGAGGTGCGCAGAGCAAAATCTGACTCTGTAGAGGCTGAGACCTTGATATTGCTATGGCAACCTGTGAGTGCAGTTGGACACAAACAGGTGACTGTGATCAGCTGATCTCTGATGTCTGAGCTTTTTATCAAACTCTTGACTTACTTTTCTGTCAATACAAGATACATGGGTTCCTCTTATTCACAAATCACTAATTGATGAGGTGAATTATCTTTAAGCAGCGTTTAAGACTTCACACCTCTTTCTGTCCATTTTAACTGTTTGAGTCAAACCCTCAGCAGCTGATTTTACCTTTCAACTGTTTCTACCTCTTTTACATTTTAACTTCCAACTTTTGATCCTGCATTTAACTGTTTTTCCTTTCTGCTTCCACCCCTGTTTGTGTTGTAACTACTCCTGCATACTTTCTGCCACAGAAACCATTCAACTATCAAAAGGTTTAAACCTTTTTACATTTGTGCTGATTCAACTTTCTTCAACTCTTTATGCTTTTTGAAATGTTCAACTTAATCTGCAATTTTTGCTATTCAAATGAATGCTTAAGCTACTGGTTTTAACTTTCAGCTTCTGCATCTACCCTTTCTCTCTGATAATTTCAGCCATTTTAAACTTCAGCAATGACTTTTGCCTTTCAAATTTTAAGTTTTTCTTCTGCATTTCAACAATTTCAGCCTTTCAACTTTTTCTTCTTCATTTCAACAGTAAATTCAGCCATTTTAAGCATTGCTTCAGCGATTCATTCAGCTCTCAGCATTCACACGCATTTTCCACCGGAAATGCATTTTCTAGTTATCTTCTATTTTTTTCTTTTTTAACTGTGAAACCCTGTTTTTGAAGTCCTATATGAATAAAGTTTTACTCTTTAACCTGGTGTCTCTCTCATCATCTCATTTTTTCATTAACACCTCTGTGTATCTCCTGTGTAGATTCACTGCAGACTAACATACAAATGAAGCAAGTTTATCAAGAACTTTTCTTAACTGAACATTTCTCCTCCTCTAGCACCTGTCAGTGCTGTCAGCTGTTGTGTTTGACAGGAAGCCAAGGGGAAGCAGGAGGGGATGAGGATGAGGAGGCAGAGCCTGGTGTGAATAGAAAATTGCCAGACACTCTTCCCATCCACAGCGGTGGAAGACAGCTGTAACACACTGTGGCAGCTCTCCATAGGATCTGTGTTATTCAGACCATCAGCCTGCTGTGAGTCTGTGTGCCTGCTGGGTCTGCCTATGGAAGCAGCTTTGAGGGTTCAGTAAGGATACATAATTGATAAATACCCTTCTCCCTCAAAGTCCCTCCACAAAACTGCACTTATGCAATTGCTACAATTATAAAAAGGGTAATTCTGCCAAATGTTATATTATTTTCTAACTTTAATTTAGTTTATTCCTCACACAATGTCATGAAATTGTCACATTGGAAGATTTCTTGCAAAATTCAAAATTCAGTTACAAAATCAAAACTTAACCTCAAAAACCAAATTACTTTCAAACATGGAAACACACCAGAACATCTGATTTCTCCCCTCTGTTTCCACTTAAGTAGCAACAAGGTTTTTTTTTTTTTTTTAATGATTATTTTAAAAAATATTTACTGTGGATATTCATCCTGACATATTTAGTGTCTTTAGAAAATTTTGAGATCTCCTTTAGACTTCATTAAAAAAATAAAGCCTTGGGGGCGCCCCCCATAGCCGAATGGTTGGGGTGCATACCACATGGGTGAGCAGCTGGTCCCCAGATCAACTCCCGGTCTGGCTGGATCTTTACTGTGTGTCATTCCCCCACTCTCTCTCCCTGTTTCCTGTCTCCTCTCCACTGTCCTGTCAATAAAGGTGAAAAAGCCCCAAAAAAATAAATAAATAAAGCTCTTTGTTTCTAAACAATGGTTGGCAGGACAGCATCCTTTAAAAAATGACTGACGCACTGGTGGGCTGCTGCTTAAAGGGTTTAAAGAATCTTCTTTATATTGAAGCTCTCTTCTCTCACATCTGTTACTAAGAGAATCTGTTTTACTCTCAACAAGCAGCATCAATTCACCTTTAACTCTCTACCATACCTGAGATGTTTGTTGGGAGGGTGCCACAGTCTGGGTGCAAGGACAACCTGAAACAAATGCCACACCACAACACTCTTGACTCTAACATATGTGCAACGTAAGCAGCATGTGCAATTGTGTATGTATTACTGTGAGTGTATGTTTGCACTGTTACATCATTACAGTTGGCTAAACCTGATGCATTCCAAGCTGCTGCTGCTGAAGATGAAGCGGCTGTGGGTTCTATAATTCTGTTTAACATAAGCTGAAGGGGTAGGGGAGACAAAAAGACAACACAGTTACCTGGAATGTCTTCATTGGTAATCTTCCTTGATCAACTCTATAGGGAGGAGGGTAATGGTGATGGGGAGGGCCTAAAGAGCAGAATGCTGACTTAGACTAGACTTTATTTGGGATGACTCCCTCAGGGAAATTACGTAAGTGACAGCAGATCAGAAGCTTTTCAGCCCCCTGTGT
>NW_026115875.1:0-32819 GCF_001640805.2 Lates calcarifer
TCTGCAGTTTTCATCATGTTTAGCTTTGAGCATGTTATTTACAATCTCATCTCCAGCTGAACAGTTACCTCTTAACAATGCTTTACTTTGGCAGTGGTGCCTAAAGTTTGGCCTAAAGTGGCAACACCCCAGACTGGCAGGATCTGGGTGGGAAATGTAAATAAGATAAAATAAGATAAGATAATCCTTTGTTAGTCCCACAATGGAGAAATTTACATTGTTGCAGCAGAATAAGTGATTGAAAAAGTTAAAGACATAAATACAAGTAAGGGCAAAAATAAAAACAAGATAAGGTTATAAAAAATATACACAACAGTATAAACATGACAATGTAATAAAAAATATTAACAGAAAGAGCAATATACAACTTTATACATAGACAGAAAGTGAACTAAATACAGATATTGCACAAATGGTAAATGAACTGCACTTATATAGCGCTTTTCTAGTCATATCGACCACTCAAAGTGCTTCACACTACAGGTTAGATTCACCCATTCACACACACATTCATAAAGCAGTTGTTCTAAATATTTTAAGTGCATACACGCACAAAAAGCAATGACATATCAGAGGCAATTTTGGGGTTCAGTATATTGCCCAAGGATACTTTTGGCACGCGGACTGGAGGATTGTACCACCGATCTTTCCAATTGGTGGGCGACAGGTTTAACTGTCATGTGAACCACTTGTTGCTGAAGAAGCTGTGTAATAGGTTGTTTTTATAATGTTTGACTTTTGCCTTTAAGTGTCATTTGATTAAATGAACACAGCTACAATAACCCTAACCCTAACACAGATGTTACAATCAATGTGCTCATGCAGAGGTAAACTAACTGTAATTCTAGTTTGGCTGTTGTAGTGAAGCATGACCTCAAATCATTCTGTGGTCCATCACTACAGTCTATCACCAAGCTCACAGCTGTCTCCATCTTTCCTCACTAGTACTATCAACACTGATACACACATGCAGTGACACTGAGAGAGTCATACGCTTCAAAAATTATTATTCTAATTCTAATTATTCTATGATGATTAGACATGTATCATATTACAGACCAAATCAGACCTGAAAATGTCACTGTAATGTGGGTGTATTATTTATTGGATTATTTATGTTTTCTGACTAACACATGAAGTAAAAAAAAAAAAAAGTGAGGCTCCGTGAGGCTGTGCTCTGAGCTGAATGCTAACAGCAGCATGTTGGACATGTTCACAATGACAATGTTAACCATGCTGATGTTTAGCAGGTATAATGTTAGTTTCAAATGTTAGCATGCTAGAGACCAATGGGAACGTTATCACTGATCAAACTGAAATTCTAACCTAATGCTGTCTCTGCCAGTAGGATCTGTTCTAGGAGTCATGTGAATGGTTTACATTTTTGTGTGTCAATCCCACTAGTAAATTTAGATATTTCACTTGATTAGTAAAAACTTTGACCTGCTGATGGGGTGAGATGAAAGGCCAGGGAATCAACCTGACAGGATCCACCCTCTGTGTACCAGAGTCTGGACCAGTGTGGTGGACCTGAAGCCACATTGTGCCAGGGAATGTTATGTTGTATGTGGTGTTATGGTGTAGAATCTAGAAACATGTATGCTGTATCGTAACAGTAGCAGAAACTGAGATGATTTATGTCTTAAATTTAATATGCAAAACAATTACTAACACTGGCAGGCACTGAAGGTTGTCTAACAATCAATCAAACTGTAGCAGTGAGTCTGTGACCCAAAGCCCCCAAGCATCACTTTGGCATTTTAGTGTGTACAGGCTACAGTAGTACTGAATGGTCTTAAATCTATATCTAATCTATTAATTACTGGTGGTTAGTTTGAAAGTTAAATAAAAGTTGAGGAGAAGGTCAAAGTCTTTGTTAGTGTTGGGCTCAATATGCAAAGCTGTGGCTATTTCTAGGAAACAATACATACTAGTGCAGATCTGGCACACACTAAACAGGTAAAGAGACTTGATACAAAAGATTTGTTTGTTATTTTTGTGCCAGCACTAGTCTTCACACAGCATGCAAATGGTAAAATAGTGCCATGTATTGTGGCAAATGAATCCCCCACCTGTGGAACCTTTTAAGTGTGTGTATGTTGGTAAATATACAGGGTAACCCCCCTCATTTTAATCAGCCACTGCTGAAAAGTGAAACGTTTCCTCAGCAGAAGTGTGGAGCAGCTTATGTGCTTGGCACTGGCAGAGGAGCTGTGTGGAAGGACATGGGAAATAGTTTTCCAACAGAAAGCAATTAATCTTGTTTTGAGGTTCACTTTTGTAATACACTTCAATACAATACAATACAATTTTAGCAGAAGGACAGATGAATGAAAGCTGTAGAGAGGCAGGGTGTGTGTCTGTGTGGCAGCATTATGTGTCTTTAATGGTTTGTTTGTGATGAGGGTTAGAATTGTTAAAAGCATGTGAGAATAGTCAGTGCTGACAAACATCGGTGCAACTATCATTGCGTACAAGGTAAACCCAGAGTCAAAAACCTCCAGTCACATCCATTGTAACACTAACCTGTATTCAGCTAAGCCCATCAGAGATAACATACTAGACATCACAGATATAGAGATAGTGAAATGGGACAGATCAGTGTGTGTGTGTGTGTGTGTGTGTGTGTGTGTGTGTGTGTTAATGTGTGCATGTACCTGGTCCTCCTCTCCACCTCCCTCCTCGTCATATTTGAGGATATTGTCTCGGACATCATCCTCTGGGTCAATGAGGAGCTGCTTGGCCTGACGCTCTTTATCCCTCCTCTTCATCCACATCACAAAGACCAGCACCAGCACTGCAGGACAAGTGTGACAAAAGAAGAAACGTTATTACTGTAACACTACAAAGAGGACACTATTTAATATAAGGGACAAATCAAGTTTCCCCCAAACATCAGTGAGTTTTCAGTGGGTTTCTGGAACCATCCGTTGGTTTATGAGAGGCCTCTGAAGGGTCTGTAAAAGAGGAAGTGTAATAGTCTAAGGGTCCACAAGAAACCCAACAGGGTTTTATATTTTTTCTCATTTCATATTTCAGATTTGGAAAGAAAAAAGACTGTGCTGACAGTTCTTCTGTTCTTCTTACTGTCCACAACAGTATAAAATACAAGATGTGACCTCAGGATGGTACTACAGAACGTTGCTCAGAATCATCTAATTCAACATGGTTCCTCCTCTGAGGAGTTTGAATGTGGCAAATACCCTAGAATTTGATCTTTTAAGATGTGCAATACTTGTACGAAACAGCTCAAAATAAGTACAGGCATCTGGGTACCATGACATGTCACAGCAAATTTCATGACAGATAAGTCAGGATAATGCTATCTTTGATTTTGATAAGAGTGGAAATGTTGGCCTCAATGTAAAGATAAAAGAAAGGTCAAGGGTTTACAACAGCACATTTCATGGCACTGTGGCCTGAATGAGCACACTGCTAGCGAGTTCATTTTCCATCATTTTTTTCTAATTTCTTGAGAACCACTCATCCAAAAAATGTAACTGTTAATACTGCACTTCCTTGGGTCCTCAGCAATACCACTGCCAAACCCAAAGTCACTCTGATGAGTAGTCATTGAGAAAATTGAAGGACAGAGAGACAGACAGAGATTTCTCAATTTAAAATTAGATACAGTTCGTTTCTTAATTGTATTCTTACTTATCATTTTAATTATATATATTTTGATGATAGCAGGGGACTGTGTTTTTCTGTAGTAATCACATCTGGTTTGCATTAGTTGAAGGCAATGTAACAGCTCATATACAGTTTATCAATAGTGCTTAACAGTTTGGTCAGGTTAACCAACCAACCATTCAATGTGCCCAGTCTGGGCACCATTGGTCTAAAGGATTAATTGGAGGGATTGAAAAATGATTAAAGTGAAAAGTGAAAAAAATAAGCATTACAGTAGAACTAATTTCTCCTCCATCTCTGTCATGTCCATGAAATTATGTTAAGTCACTGTCGTGTTGTCCCGTCTTCATGTTGTTTTGTGACTTCCTGTTTTATTTTGAAATCTTACTCGCCTCGTTTCAGGTAACTTGCCTCTTCCCCTCATGTGTTTCCTGCCTGCCTGATTGCTTGCCCCGCCCTGATTATCTCCACCTGTTCCCCCTTACCTTGTGTCTATTTAGAGTCTGTGTCTCCCTTTGTCCTGTGCTAGTTTGTCCTGTTCATTCAAGAGAGCCAAGCCAGCCTGCACCTCGAGTCTCAGTCACGCCAAGTTTTTGATCCCTTGTCTTGCCTTGTTTGTTTCGTAGTTTTTGCCTCCTTGCGAGTGACTTTTGTTTGTACTTTACCTAGTGGATTTTCCTCCTTGAGTGTTTTTCTGTTGTTACTTAGTCAAATAAAGATTGTTTATTTTGTACTTTGAGTCTGAGTCATGCGTTTGGGTTCTCGTCCTAGTTCAGTCCTGACAATCTCTACAAATTTAAACCTTTCTTTATTTGGAAACACATCTCATCAAATCATTAAGTGACTGATTTTTATACCCACACTTCAACATTCTTTGCTCTGTACTGTCTCTGTGTTCTCCTAAACTGGTTCTTCATTCAGATGTTAACTATCAACCACTTCTCCAGCAAACCTGCTTCATCATCATTAATGCAAGATTTCATTGACAAATGCAAAGCATCTGTTATCTCCTTGACTACTGAATAAACAGTCAGTTCAATACCAAACAACAACTGAAATGCTCTCATGTGGGAGTAGGTACTTGAAGGAAACATACAGCTCTTATTTTGACACAATTGGCAGATTTTAAAACTTGATGTGAGGCTCTGTGCTCTTGATCATATTAATCTGTGTGGCTTTATGAGACAGAAGAGCTCTGGGTCTGTGTGTGTAAACCCACATCGCTGTACCTGCAAGGGCCAAAATAGCTGAGGGAAATTCTGAGAGAGGACAATTAAACCCTAGAGAGGTGATTTAAAAAATGACTTGTCACCATTTAGTAACATTTCTCTGTGAACAACAGGGAAGGCTAACTGCTGGCAGCCTCACAGCCTTTCAACCAGACAAAAGACATCACATCTAGTTTGTTTAAAATAACGAGACTGCTCCTTGTGCCCAGCTCCACAACTGGCCTCACTCCATAATGTGGTCAGTGTGCCACATAAGTAAACCTTAAATTAATTCTTTTGTCTTTAGGTGAACAGGTCCAAGGGCCAGTAGCCCAATACTTCTGTTGTCTCTTTTCTTTTCTTTGTGTCCTCCTTCCTGGCCTCTTCACAAACTTTCCAATTTTGCAGAGCTCCTAATGGTGGTGTCATAGCAATGGCTGAAGATCTGAATTAAAAAGATTTTACAAAAAATGAGCACTGTTTTGCTGCTTGTAGCTGTGAGTCCTTTTCTTTGCCCTCTGTAGGCAACTGTTGGACTTCATCACCAGGCTCTCACCTGCTGTACTGATCACTGCAACTTGCAGAGCTCTAGCACTGGGTCTGTCTGTCAGGTCTTTTTTTTTTTAAATCTAAAGTCCAGTTGGCCAAGATGCTTTTATCTTAACTGTCTAATTAAACATTTTGATTTGATATAAATATATAAGTATTCCATCAGGTGAAACCCTGTACAAGTCAGACAGATTGTTCTCCTTTGTTTTAAAATGTGATGCAATCATTGCATGCAGCAGCAAAACAGGGGGGTTGTTCTTTTGTGCAAGCACTTGAGCACTCCTTTGCTATACAAAGTCTTGTGCTTTACTGATGCATTTTAAATTTAATGTATGATACAGTAATCCCAGTACACTATTACTTTCTATTACCTATCATTTATTATTGTTCTAGCTGAGCACTTGGTGAGAGCTGAGTTCCTCTGTTTGTCCACTTTGTTTTCACCTTGTGCATTACGGTGAGGAAGCAGCTCAGAAGGGTTAAGCACAGTGTCCAAGCACATCAAGTGCTACTTGTTAACAAGCACACAATTAATGAAATACTGCAATCAGCCTGACACTCATACTTGCAATCAGTCTGGGATCACTGCCATGGCAAACTTAACTTACATCCACTCACAGTGGATGATGCTAGGTGCTGTCTGCAGCTACAAGTGGAACAGAAGTGGTGATTTCTTTTCCATTAAGTGCAAACAGATAAAGAGTAAAATGATTCCTTCCCTCTCTGTGGAACTAAAGGTTGCCATGACTGGATTAACCCCTCTACGGGGGCAGTTGCCTGATCTGCTCAGTTATAAAGCTGAAGTTGCTGGTGTTAGAGCTGTTTCTATTGTTTTGTCAACCTCCCTTCACACTGTCAGTCAAACGTCTCCCATACAGCCTGCCACAGCATCTGTTGATGTAAACTTGTTTCACAAAGCAGTGAAAGCTTTATATTTCAGATTTAATATTATATATAGCTTTCATTCAAATTTTCTCAGTGTGTAAAAGCATAAAATATGGATACTAAACACTGTTATCATTCCTTCATGCATTTATATTTAGATTTTTTTTACTGTTGACAAAATTTATATTCTGTTGCTGTATGCTGTGTTTGGTCTACTAAGTGTGATAGTAATGTGTGTGTGTGTGTGTGTGTGTGTGTGGGAAGTTCACCTAGCAGTATGATGATACAGATGAGGATGGCAATGATGGCTCCAGTGCCCAGTCCTGCGGCAATGATTCGCGCCATGTCCACACAGTCCCCATGGTGATCACACTGACAGACCTTTACCTTCAGGTAGGATGTGTTGGACATCGGGAGATTGCCAGAGTCTGTGATCATGATCGGAACCTCATAGATCCCGCTGGCCAAGGAGCTGATCTGCAGTCGAAGCTGAGCATACTCACCTACAGTATGATAAGATGAAGATGGAAGGGTAGATACATGGAAAAATTCAAGCCAGGCAAAAGTGGTAATTCCTCACTTGCAGACTTCATTCTGCTTCACATGCATGCTCTTCCATGTTCCAATGAACACAAGGGATCAAAGAGGATGCTCACATCTAACACTGAAAACCACCTTTGAACAGAGACAGGAGTTACCATCTCCACCTATATATATGACACCTATATATGTCTTTCAACATGTCACCCAAGTTCCATATTTACATCAAGTTATGACGACTGAGTTCGTTGGACTTAGGGTTAGTTAGGTGAGTTTGAATATTTTACCAAAGTCTAATGTAGGTCAGCACAATCCGAGTCAAGCTTTAAGTTTATTAATTCATTTAAAATCTTTATGAGCAAATTTCAGGTCAGGATGTGTGTCAGGTCTGTAAATGCTGACCACTGTACCGACACAATATTTGTTTTTCAAAACTGGGGTTGGGAACCTAGACAATGCCAATTTCTGGCATCATAGAGTGGCCCTAGGGAGATAGAATGTCACCAACCTAGTGGGAAAGGAGCTGGAGTTCATGAGGTAGGAGGAGCGGTACTAACTAGACATAGATGGACTCTCCTCCATGTACAGCACTGGCTCTGGAACCAAACTCATGGAGTTGTCCAGGGTGTGAGGCACTGGGTGGGTGTGGAGATACTCATGAGTCTCCAGCTGAGTGCCACTATATTGGATATCTCCCTGAATGACAGGGTCACCTTCATGTGACTACAAGTTGCTGAGAGGAAGGCTCTGACTGTTGCTCTGACTCCCCTTCTGTAGTCACTGGGTTGGGTCTTGGACAGGACAACACCCGAGGACTCTATAGTCCCCTTGGGAGATTAAAATTTGCATGTAGGCAATGATGGAGAAACCCTCTGGGGGGGTGGGGGGAGTAACCTGGGAGCAGCCTGCCTCCTCTGAAACCATAAAATGTTTTGCTTTCAGATGCTGAAGACTCCAGACATTGTTGTCTTGATTGACATGCTTCTTTAATGCCACATGGAGGTCAGGGACAGTGGTTATGGACTGGCAGACTGGGAACATAGTTCCCTTTTTTAAAAAAGGGAGACTTATTATTATTTTATTATTATTTTTATTATTATTATCACACTGCTCAGCCTCCCCAGGAAAGCTTGCCAGGGTGCTGGAAATGTGGCTCCGACCAATTGTCAAATCTCAAATCCAGGAGCAGCAATGTAGATTCCAACATGAGTGTGGATCAAGGGACCAACTCATTATCCTTGCAAATTAACCTTGTATGGGTAAAGAGTGTTTTGTAGACTTGGGAGAGGCTTACAACTGTCTCTCAGCAGGTCTTGTGGGGAGCACTATGGAAGTATGGGGTACTGGGGTGGCTACTATGAGCCATTCCTCATAACCAGAGAGCTTTGTATTCTCAGCATGAAGTCAAGCATGTTTCTTGTCTGGCCTCTGCCAGGGTTGTCCCTTGTGACTGATCCTATTTGTGATTTTCACAGAGGAAGAGTGTGTTCGGTTTGTGGAATACCTTACTGCCTTTTGCAGACCACATGGTTCTGCTGGGATCTCTGCCGGATAACAGTGGAATGTTCCCTTCGGTTTGGGAGCAAGATGCTACCCCAAGTGAGGGAATCTAACTGATAAATTTTCAATCAACAGTCATTTTTACAAGGGTGAGACCATGTACCTTCAATGCATAGCAACGGATAGACCTATTTAGTACGGTAAATAAGACATGCTTGCTGCTGCATGTTTTTTCTAGACACTTGAATGTTTTGGTTTAAGTCTCATATCAAGCCTTCAGAGAGTTAGATAACCCCAGTCTCTTTGCAGTGACATCCAAGTTAAATCTCATATGCTCAATTGTTGTGACTGAAGTCTGACTTGATAAAAACCTGAAATCTCAAGTGGTTAAAATGGTTTACTGGACCTTAAGTTACAGAACATGAGGAGGTGAATCAGGTTTTTTTGGCCTCTCATAATATGGCAAAACAAAAGTCACACCTGTAGCTGACTGGAAGGCTACAAACATCATCATCTCATCATCATGTCATGATCTTCCACTGAGTGTCATATATAAATGCCGCAATTTTATACTTGGGTGTATTCTTTCTTCAAAGCAGGGACAGAGAGTAATAGAGTAAATAAATGAAAGTATGTGACAAAACTGACAAGCTCAGACACATTATCCCACACTGACCATTGACACGACTGAGTGTCCAGTTGCGGCGTACATCTGATGGACGATTGGCCAGCTCAAAGGCAAAGGGTCCAGCGTTAGGGGTCAGGTCAGGGTCACTGGCTGTGATGTTAACGGCATTGGGATCTGGCTTCTCACACATTTCTACCTCAGGGGGGAACACGTGAGGTGCATTGTCATTAATGTCCAGCAGATACATCTGAAGGGTGCCTGTCCCACTGGCAGGTGGAATACCTGGACACAGAATGAAAAAACAATATTTTATTTTATATCCTTTTTTTTTGCTTTATTAAGTATTTAGCAGAAACAATGCATAATACATTTACAACACCAGATAAAAAGCTAATTAGTGTGAATGCTGCATTTCTGCTGTAGAAACCATTCTACTATGAAAATATTTCACTTTTTAAGCTTTTTACTATTTTGTTATTTATAACAATTTTGCAATTTTACTATCACTAAAATTGCTTTTACTACCAGGCATTGCACTGTGGACTTCAGTGGTGAGATCAGTAACGCGGATGCCTACCAACCAGAGGTCTTGTGTTCAAGCCCTGACACAGACAAGTAATCACAAAACCCTTCCAAGAAAACAAATATAATAATAATAGAGATCATTATGAATATTTTACGCTTTTTGCAATTTTGCCATTTATACAATTTTGCAATTTCACTACCACTACACCACACAGTACCCTGTGGTCTTCAGTGGTGCAACCGGTAGAGCAGTTGCCTATCGATCATGAGATTGCTGGTTTGAGTCCAGCAGTGGATGGTTATAGATTTAAAAAAAATAATATTACTAATAATAATATTAATAAAGATTTGAAGAGCAATAGTGTGAATGCTTCCAGCATTCACATGCATTTTCCGCAGGAAATGCATTTAATCTAGTTTCCATCTGTAGTTCCTGTGTGAGGACCACCAGTGATGCGCAAGTTGACAAGGATATCAGTCACTTGAGGTATTGAAACTCACCTGAGATGAGTTAAAACTATGACTGGTAGCTTCCATTTTCTACCAAAATCTCCTGCCTATTACCCTTCCCCTGACATCTCTGGCTTTACTGAATAAGATATTCATGGTGGAAATTGTTTTCCTCTATAAACCTGATGAGGAAAATGAGAATACAATGTAACCCCAGGTTACCAGAACCCTGTTAAATAAATGCTGAAGATATAGGAAGAATGATCTATGATCTGAGGATTCAGTGTTGAATAAATAAATACATAGTTAAATAGATAAATATTTTATTTTGAGCCTCTCTGATACAATTCGTAATTAAGAAAGTGCTAAAACAGCTCCCCCTAGTGATACCTTCCCTCCATGTAAAATAAATAATACTGTCATGTTCTCTTCGATCTCTTCCTGATTGAGCAGCAAAGGAGACAGACACACAGAGAGATCAGAGAGCAAGATAAACGCTGATACCTAAAGTCTAGAAAGGAAAAAAAAGGCCTGTAGTGGTCCTGCTAGTTGCCGAAAGGACAACTATTGGCCAGGTCGTCCTTTTCTCTGTTGGTTTCTTCTGCCTTTGGATTTCCTCACTGTTCTTGGCGATTCTTCAGTGGATTTCTGGATCTTGCAAGACTTTTGGATTCTTCAGCCCAACATTCTCCTGTTGGAGGATGTGTAGTTGGTGCTGGAGTGGCGAGCCTACTCAGAGTCAGATCGAGAGAAAGTGAGAACTTGCCTGAATTGCTGCTGTTCAGTGGAAATTGGTAGGACAAATACACTCCATGCCTACACAAGGAAACACTTCCACTTCACACTCTGATAGTGGATGGACTTACACAGAGAGACTGATTAGACTGAACTGGATCTCCATCTCATGGACACTGTAAAATAAGATGGGTTTATGTTGAAAATTTTGGCTAACTGAGGTTTTATTGCACTGTGAAACATGATTTTTGTGTTTGTTTATTTGTTGTTTTTTTCCTCTCATGGTATTTTCATTTGTGCTTGGTTTACAAATCAAAAACTTAAAGGGGTTTAATTTATTAATTGAAGGTACCATAAACAGCTCCATAAATATCAATAGTCATTCCCATGATGATGAAGTGCTTTGAGCTGCTGGTCAAGTACCACATCATCTCCAGACTCTGTAACTGGCTATTTGACCTCACTGACAGAGCCCAGTCAGTGCGGGTTGGAAACAACCCACTGCTGTTCACCCTGATGACCCATGACTGTTGTGCCAGGTTCAGTACAAACCACATTGTGAAGTGACACGACAGTGGTGGGCCTTATCCAGGATGACAATGCCCTGGCTTACAGAGTGGAGGTCAAACAACTGGCAGTATGTTAGGATGCTCTCAATAGCAGCACGGTAAAAAGCCACCAGCACTGACTGGTTATTCCTCTTCAGGATCCAGAGGAAGTGGAGACGCTCTTGCGCCTTTTTTACTGTGTGTGTAGTGTTTATGGACCAGGAGAGATTGTCTGTTATATGTGTCCCCAGAATCTTAAAACTGTGCACTACTTCCACCCTCCCGCCATTGATGAGGATGGACAGGGGTCAGTTTTTCTTTTCCTGGAGTCCAGAACAAGTTCTTTTGTTTTCTTTGCGTTGAGTGAAAGGTTGCTGATGGAACACCACTCCGTGAGATTCTGGACCAATTATTGTCGTATCATCTGTGAATTTGATGATGGAGTTGGAGGAGTGGATTGGTGTGCAGTCATGGGTGTAAAGACAATACAGAAGTGGGCTCAGCACACAGCCCTGGGGGGAACTGATGCTGAGAGTGAAAGTGGAGGAGGGGTGGGAGGCAAGCTTGATGGTCTGAGGGCAGTTGGTAAGACTGTAATCCAGGAGCAGAGGTGAGTGTGGAGGCCGAGCAGTTTGTTGATCAGTATGTCTGGTATGATGGTGTTAAAGGCCGAACTGTAGGCTGAACAACAAAGAACATCCGGACATAAGACCCCTTGTGTTCCAAGTGCTGTAGTGCCAGGTGGAGAGCAAGGGAAATCGCCTCCTCCGTTGATCTATTTCCTCTGTATGCAAACTGATACAGATCAAGGGTGGCAGGGAGGCTAGCCTTGACATGTCTCAGTGCCAATCTCTCAAGGCACTTGGTGACGATGGGTGTGAGGGCGATGGGCGAACCAGATGCAACAAATTTTCGTTCAATTGTGCACTGTCCAGTGTAGTTTTAGTTACGGTCATTGAAATATGATGCATACAACCTGACTAAATGCCACTACGGAGTATGCACATCTTCCCAGCTAGGCAAGTTATTAGTGTTATTAGTTAACAGTGCATCAGTTATCCGAAATGAAAGTACTGGTCTCAGTATAAACTCTTGTATACACAGTAATAGCAGGTGGCCGGTGCACATATAGTGACAGCTGAAAAACTACACACATGAAACCTGTTGCACAAGTGTAAGAGTGTTTGTCCTTGTGTCTGAGTTTGGTTTTGTGTGAGTGAGCTTCTTACAGAGACTGTGTGCTCCAGACAGCCAGAAAATTTGCTGAGACAGTCAGTTAGCAAAAGGCTGAGAGCACAGCAGGGCCTCTGTATGGAAATGGTGCAGAGTAGAGTGGATGGGGCATTCCTCTTCAACAATTTTCCACTTTGAACAGAGAGTTCTCTTTTCTATGGCAATAAAGAGGGAGACTGGAGGAGTCATGCACTGAATAGACAGGAAACATCTCCTTTAGCAATCAGTGGGACTACTGTTTCCAAAAGACAGTGTGTGTAATCCTACAAACTTCCCTGATCAGGACATTTGATTACAGGAATAAAGAATTTAAATGTAACTGAAGGTGTGCCAGTCCAAGCTGCTGTTTACAGGAAGAAGTCCTCCTCTTTACATTATGTGGAATAAAAGCATCTGACATGGCTGGCATGACATGTGGCTAAGTGAGGCAAATTCTCTATATTCAGCTGAGATGTGTCTCCACCACGCAAATATATTTCCTCCATCAGAGAGTTTGTATATGACAGTTAACAGCATTGTTTGGCAGTTGTGAATGTGCATGTTGATGTGACATCATACCGTTCACTGGACTTTAAACTCCGTACTTCCAGGATTTGGAAAGCAAGATTTCTTAAAGCAATGCAGAATCAAATGTTCATTCATTCATTGGATAGAAGTCTCTGCTTCTGCACCACTCTGGGCAGCCCATGCTATTATGTCACCTGTATAAAAGTCCTGTGAGGCCATCAGTGATGGCGTCTGTGATTTCAAGTGAGTAGCTCACCTCTGTGGCTCTAGATTTTGTGGTCTGTCGATAGTGGCCACCAGGTTTTGCTTGTCTATACTGCATAAGTCTAGACAGTACTTGCTATGTGTGTAGGTAGAGGAAGCCTGCACACCCGATAAATATACAGATATACTGAGTCACTCACTTTAATTTTGTTTGTACAAGATAACTGGACACACACACACACACTTCGCCAGTTTTAGTTGTGTAATCACACTTATTTTTGGCTTGCCACTTTGGTTCTATTTTTGTTATTTTGTTGTTTATTAGGAGTTTTGTGCTTTTTCTTTGTTTCATCACTGACTAGACTAGTTGGCATCCTCCTTTTGTTATCTAGTTGTTTTAGTTGTTTCTTTGAGTTAAGTAGCACCCACTGGGTCAGCAGCACTACTGCAGTTATTGAAGGAGCACTAAGAAACAGTGAACACAATCCACCACGGTATGTGGGGGGATAGGGTTACTACAGGACACCAGCACAGCCCACGTGTCTCACCATTATCAGAAGCCATGAAGGTAACATTGTACAGGTTGTTCTTGACGTAGGGAGACTCTCGGTCAAGGATGGCGATGGTGGAAATCCGACCGTTAACCGGGTCAATCTCCAGCCAGTTGGCAGGGTCATACATCTTGGAGTACCTGGATTCAGTGAGAGAGAGACAGCATGAGAAACCACCACAAAGAGGCCTCTTTATTTGCCTCCCTGGCTACAGGCCAAAGCAGCTACTGGGGAGCTGATGTATAGAGGCTGCAGCACTCTCACAAGGCAACCGCAAATCATTCATTTATTCTCTCTGGAGATGATTCTGCCTTTAACAGATGATAAATTATATCAGAACATATATTTGTCAGTGGAAATATTTTTACTAGAATTGGAGATTTATTTTTCAATTAATAGAATGAATCTTGGCAAGTCTCTGCAACTTACTGATGAAATGTATATATCTTCGCAGATTTTAACAGAATTTTCTCATACATCTGTGTTTCTGTAGCAGGGAAAACAGTCGTGTTTCAAACAAAGCACACAGAGCTGCCAAAAAGCCACCATGAAGCACCCGAGAATCAGGAATATTGCCCATTTTGTATATCTTTAATTGGTGAGATAAAGAGTAGAAAGGTACAGTTATGAATAAATGTAGGAGCAGCACCAACTACAGAATACAAAATAACAAAAAAGAAAAAGAAACTAAGAAACTAAAATGCTCTCTCCAGCCTGCTCTACAGCGCACAATACAGTTGCCTTATGTGTGTCAGCGTGTGTGTGTGTGTGTGTGTGCTCGCATGTTTTTGTGAACACAGTGTGTGTCCACCATTGGCTGTTGCTAGGCTACAAAGACTTCAGTACTACATTTAGAAACAAATAGTGGGATGTAAAAGAAAGAAGGATGGGGACAAAAAGCAGCAGTCCCGCAGGCTCTATGTGCTCTGGTCTTGCAGCACTGAGCTGTTAGCTCAGTGCTGCAAGATCTGGAATCAGACATTTCCTCCAGAAAACATATTTTGCGAATAAAAATCCAGCCATCTTATTGGCTTTTATCTGAAAAATGGGCTGCAAGAGAGAACAGCTTATTGCTCTCACCTTCTGAGAAGGCAAAAATTCACCCTATTGCCCAAATGAATTACATTGTTAAGTAAGTGTAAGGAAATCTCAACAAAAACAGATTAATGATTATTATATTATATATAATTATTATATAATAGCCTTTTATCAAATACTTTATACCTATCTAATATCCTCCTAAAATATATTGACTTATATAAAAGCATTGGTACAGTCATCTTTGTTTCACTGTGCTGGTTCTGTACTCACATTGTAACTGAGATGGACCAATAACTGTGAAGTTAAATGACAGACTTTGAGCTTTAAGGGTCTGTGAGGGTTGTTGTTCACATACTGGGTGAACAGTGTCACACTCTCAGAACTGGATGGTCAAACTGTTTTGGCAACTGTGTTTCCCCTGATCTTTCCCACATCAGACTGAGGAAGCTGTTCTAAAACTGACACTCTAACATAATCACACTTAACTCTCTCAGTCAATGGTCAGCTGTGTGGAAATGAGGATGTCAGATGGGTTTGAATTTCTCTGTCAAGTCCTTTTTTGACAAGTTCTCATTTTTCTCCCTTGTTACAATCAATGTGACTGTCTCCCTGCCATCATCCCCATATATCTCCATATACAGAGCCCTGTGCAATTGTGATTTTAAGTGTCTCATATCTGGTATCTCATAATCTCATGGTATCTCACTTTCACATTTATACTCTCTGTTGAAAGATCACAATTCTGATTATAATCCATCTTGTTCTTGACTCATTGCAGCCTTGCTATGTCTGTTCACACACACAGATATATATAGAAAGTAGTTGTATCTTGCTCCTTGCACCACTTATTTGTCTCCACATAATATTCTTTTTATGTCTTGGTAATTCAGTATAGACATGTTGGGATGCTGGAGACTGTGACAATCAGCTTTTTTTCTATTTTATTTAGGTTCATTTGTGTACTACACCATTGTAGGAAAAATTCTGCTCTTCTCTTTCTACTGGGATCAAGATCATGATTGGTTCTGGCCTGTGTCCAAGGATATTTGCATAAAGTTGAGCCTTTCTCAAAATCCTCCTGTGATGTAGCTGGGGCTATTTTCTGTTGAATTGTGGGGGGGGCTGTAAAATCAGGTCTTGTTCACAGTTAATTGCAGCTGTCATCGGCCCCTATGTGTGGATGGCCCATCACCCTCAGCTGCCCCTCATAACCTCATCATGGCCAACGTTATTTAGGTCCTATCTCTCTCTTTAAGCCTCTCTCCTCTCCCTACTGTAAGTTGATTTGGATGTCCAGATACACACAAATGATACATATTTAAATTTATATTTACATGGTTCTCACTGGGAAGCTATTAATCCTTATTTTCCATTGTTGATGATGGTTAGATCATCCAGTTACTGAGAGTTTACCCACACCTTCCAACCAATCACAGCCCAAAATTTTCCATGGCTGTGGTGTAACGAAGACAAATTCTGGACCTTTAACAGTTTGGTCATAACCATAGACTGTATCGTTACAGCAATAACAGTTTAGCAGTGAGCTAACATCCATAAGCTAACACTAATGCAAGAATTCATCATGAACTATGAGCAAGAGAAAAGTTTGATTGTCTTCATGGCTCTAACTCCTGCTCCCACACCCATATAAATCAATACGCTGTCATCCACCAATATCACTCAGTGGTTGAACTGATCCAGGATCAGATAAAAGTTTTCTGTTTGACTGACTACACTGAGGTTTCAGAGATAAGACAGATATCCCATCTTCCCAAGATGCATGAACTCGGTGTAAATGGGGTCTGTTACAGCCAGTTTTGCACTCCACAGCTGTGTCAAGCAAACTAGTGGTTTTCTAGCATAACCTCACCCTAGTACAGACCACGTTTTTTCATTCCTCCAACCAACCGACCATCTCCTCCACTCCCTGATCCTTTACCAAGTCACAGGGTGTTGGAACCTATCACAGCTCATATTTAGTGAGACAATACAACAAGAAAATCATCCTAAACCTACAGACAAGGAACCCAAGGAGTTTCCATAGCTAAACAGAGGAACGTTCTTGATCACACTGATCATGTGTCTCACTGCTGAACATCAGACTGAAGTCAAAAAGCAAGACTAGCAACAAAGAAGATGGCTACAGTGCAGGCTTGGAAAAATATCAAGAGTCTGCTGATGTCTGGAATATGTAAAATCTGAGAAAATCATCAAAAGACATTAATGAATCAGACAAAGCAGTGTTTTAATTGAAAAACACATTCAGCTAGTTTTAACTTACTTGTCAGAGGTATGTTCTTCTCATTTTTATTATTAGTTTACACAACAATAAATCACTGTTTAAATCATGGAGTCATTATGGTGTCAAGTCCCTGTTTATATCATTGATTATTGATTGATTTTGGGCATGACAAATGGTCTTCTCAGATTCAGTAGCTTTTACACACAGGTTATCATCAATAATGTGGATGTGTTAGCTGAGCAGCTATAGCAGGTACTTCATTCAGCTAACAATTAGCTCTGAAACTTTAATCTTTAAGTTAAGGATATTTTTATTATTTGAGCTCTCTAAAAGTTTTTATCTCAAGAAAACATTTCAGGCATTTACAAGAAAAACATTCAATTTTGCCAAATGCAACTTTAAACAAGTTAACAAATGGTGAAGGTGGTTCAACTTATTTTAGAAGCTTGCTGTTAGTACCACTTGTTGATCTTGTTAGCTAATGTTCCCAAACTAGGAAATCAAGAATGAGCCGTGACAACTCCTGCAGTCACAGAGTCATTTCCTGTCTAATCACAGTGCGTCAGCTAAATGAAGACGTACTGAAACACTGTGATTAGATGTATATACATGATGTGGCTGCTGATTGGTGTATATACATTTTGCACCACATTGTGAAACTCTGTGAACTCACTATCACAAAATGAAAGCTTGTAAAATCATAGCTTCCAGTGGAGGTCTTACCGGACTGTCTGTCTCATGAAGCGGTCAGGGTCCTGGGCAGTGAAGGTGGTGAGCAGAGACCCTGCAGGTAGACCCTCCTCCAGTTTGATGGGCTTGGGGTTGGGGCTGAACTCTGGACTCTCATTGATGTCCAGGATTCGAACAGAGACAGTTGCTGTGGACTGACGAGGCAGATGGATGCCTCGGGCCAGCGGAACCTCATTCACCGCCTCCACTGTCAGCATGAAGGAACGGGTCAGCTCAAAATCCACTGGCTGGACAGAGGAAGGGAGGGAAACCATGATAGTGACATGGTAAACTGGATGTCCACAAAATTTGACATGAACAACTGTTACTTTATCAGATTGCTCAAGGTCTCCAGTTGTAACCTGAGTTTCCATTATGGGCATATAGAGCTATGATGGGTATTAGGAGATGTCAAAATCATGAAGTCAGCCTGGGATTACATAAAGAGATAGACACTAAGACAGACTAAATCCACAGAAGAAGTGTCCAAACTTCCAACCAACTTTTACACTCATAAATAAATTTCATTCAATTTTTTCCCTGTAGACTTCCTAATAAAACCACCATGAAAACTACCTTTGTCCACTAAATTTCTAATATTAGTTGCAATGACAGTGACAACTGTGGATGTGGTGTAGTTGAGTTTACACACTGCTAATGTCTCAAATCTGGTTTGTCTTGGGGTCAACTTATAATTTTACAGGATATCCAGCTAATTGAAAGCTGTGTTTGTGGCTAGCTCTGTAGCTAACACAGTCTGCCATCAACTGACAATGCTATGCTTTAGGCCTCATGCTGGATGGTTCCAGCTGAGCAAGCAAACAGGCCACTCAGCCTATGTCTGTGGACTAATCAACATTCTGTTAGTAACTTTTTCCATTTTCTAACAAGTGCAAAATGAAATGTGGTTTTGGATCTGGAGATCTCTTTCTGCGTTATCTCAGTCAGACTTGTCTTGCCTTTAGTTAGTCCTGCAGTTAGTCCAACATATGCTGCAAGAGAGATCACTGCTCCACCTAGTCCCCCTTCGAATTTAGAATTTATTTTAAGCTCTTTTATTGATTTCTAAAGCTCCACACTAGTTAATGTCTCTGATCTGCTCCATCTCCAGAATCCTTATATATTTAGTCCAATTATGCACAGTTTTTCCCATTTAGCCTGAATGTGTAGATAAAAACAATTAGGGCTATTGTTTCTTCCCCCAGTTTTCAGCCACATTAGCAGTTTCCTGTTACCGACAGGTTTTCTGCTTGGCTTGGGTGGAAAAATAAATAAGTAAAAGCATGCTTACTGGGAAAGCTCACAAGCCTGTTTCTCAAAATGCTGAAATGTTCCTTTATACTTATAAGCCTTCAGATTTTTACTATATGAAACTATATTTTTGATTCTGCTTATGGTTGGAATAGCATCCACACTGGATTTCACTCTCCTACAGCATTGTGCTGAAAGTTACTGCCAGTAAAAAGCCAACTTTTCCTACTATTCAGCCTCACATTAAAAGCGTACGGCTAACCCCCAGGGTGGCTTTTATTTTGAAGGAACCACCGGGAATTAAATGTATTTGTCACAGAGGTTAGGGCTTGATGATAAAAGGCTGAATCTTAGTTTTTTTTGTTGTCAAGAACTGGAACAAGTGAAGGTGCAAGAGCTGCAGGTAACAAGTTGTGGAGGTGGTTTGTGAAAACCACTCACACTGTGTGAGCAGCATGAGATCAGGGTCTGTTACAGAATAATCATTAAAATCTTTATCAAAACAATGTGAGACGATGAAGCCCTCTGCAGCTTGTCAGTGTTTGATGATGGCAAGATAAATCTGCATCTTGCCATCATCAAACAGAAACACCCGTTGTTCTTCTCCTGGTGATAATCAGCCCTGGGTGTTGATGACCTGTCCAACAAAATTCTGGGAACTATTTTAGTCTAACATGCTTACCATTACCACAAATCAACAAGGACTGAAATCTTAAAGAGTGGTTTACAATTTTCAAGTCTGTCATACAGCAACAGTCGGGTGCCCATACATACGTTGAAACAGATTTATCTTGCCATCATCATTCCTCCATTAAGAGATCCCTTCTTCAAGAGCAGGCTGAGTGCTGAGGAATAAATGTAACCTCTGTACAAATCTGAGTCCAGTGACATTTTAACATAATTGGTGGATTCATATAAAGTATTTAAAACCCCACCTTGACCACAGTGAGCAGGCCCTCGTTGGTAGTGGGGTCAGTAGGGATGGAGAAGCGTCCGGTGGAGTCTCCATCGATGATGCGATACACAGCACTCCAGGCCGGAGTGTGAGGCTGGTCTTTGTCTGTCACTGTTAGGTTAGCAACGATCACATTCACCCTGTTCTCATGGACCTCCCCAAAGAACTGACAGAGACAGACAAAAAGGTAGTATTTTTATCACCAACATATCACTATAAAATTGACAGTATTTAATTAATACCTTGGTAAAGATTACTGCAAACAAACGGAACCAACATTGAAATGATTACTTCTGTCTCACACCAGAGCTGAGTACTGCTGTTTTCCAAAATAAAGACCACATTTCCCACAAACACTGCTCCTTCTTGTTCAATCTGTTCAGCTGAACTGAGGAAGATAAATGTATTGGACATTTCATTGGTTGTTTGCTCCTCTACCATCTGCCACTGCCAATAAAAGCTCAGAGAGTGTTAGTGCTGTTTAGAATAACAGTGCCTTGCCCGTTTGCTGTTTCTGAGCCATTAGATTTCCTCTCTGGGTGTGTGTCTGAGTGTGTGTGTGGACCTACTGTGTCTGTGGTGAATTCAGGGGGGTTGTCATTAACATCAGTGATCCTGATGACAGTGGTGGCAGTGTTAGACAGGCCGTACGTGGGGTTTCCCTCCATATCTGTAGCCTGGATGATCAGGGTGTACTGGGTGACTTTCTGGAAACAGACAGAACAAAGAGGGTCACTGGCTGGAAAGACAATTCAAGTCCTTTTTAACCTCCTTCACACTGAATT
Source organism: Lates calcarifer (assembly GCF_001640805.2). Lineage (NCBI taxonomy): Eukaryota > Metazoa > Chordata > Actinopteri > Centropomidae > Lates > Lates calcarifer. Next base: position 20,700 of record NW_026115875.1, read on the forward strand.
AAAATCCTACCATACATTACTTTTGGACAGATGTAAAATGTATATTAAACAAGCCACAGTTCAAATACTGATGTACAGGTCATAATTAGATTTAAATGTAAGTAAAGCTTTCTGTCAAAGTACCATTATAGCTAATGACTCAGTCAGTACAGCTTAACAATAGTGCTCAGGGAACTAATGACGATGAAATTTAACAGGGCTTATACACATCTCCTGTACAATCTTTATATCTTCTTTTTAATATCTTCAAAAGAAAAATAATTTCACTTCCATGACAGAAAACACTGAATTAAACCCTCATTTGATATCTTACAACAAGAAAAAGTCAACATATTTAAAATAATTCAGATTAATTCTAACCTAACTTGACAATTCCTCCTCATCTTTGACAAATTAACTCAAGAACTCAAGAAACTCAAATTGTGACTTTATACCATTCCATACATAGGTCACATGACAATGAAAGATCCGTGTCCATGACAGTCCAGAATTATCTCTTACTGGGAATGTAGAAAACAAACTTCAGAAAAAGGCAGACTTGACTGATTAACAAATCCATAAAGACACAATCATTGGTGGCTGGTGTGCAAGCAGGACAGAACATTCTGTAGGATTTACACATGTCAAAAGATTTCTAGGAAAAAAGCTGTCTTTGCACCCCAGGAAACACTGCAGGCTGGACACACAATCACAGGCTGAGAAGCAGCTGCTTCATATGGGTTCAGGGATGAGCCTTACAAAATGTCCACCCAAACACACACACACACACAGACACACACCTCCCTGTCGAGGCCCGCTGCCACAGTGATGATGTCACCCGTTTTGTTGTTAATGGTGAACATGTTGGAGGAGGGGCTCTGAGGATTCTGGGAGAGAATCTTATATCGCAGCATCCCATTGGCAGTTTTTGGATCATCTTTGTCCACAGCTGTGACAGTCATCACAAAGGAGCCTGGAAACACACAGCAAGTCAGTGAGGGGGGGGATCCACAACTGTGTTAGAAGTGTGTGTGTGTGTGTGTGTGTGTGTGTGTGTGTGTGTGTGTGTGTGTGTGTGTGTGTGTGTGTGTGTGTGTGTGTGTGTGTTTGTGTGTGCGTATGTATGTGTTGGTACCAGGCTTGGATCCCTCAGGTACAGAGCCGTTGAAGATGGTGTGTGTGAACTCTGGTCTATTGTCGTTCTGGTCAATGACATTAATGACAATGTCGATGGGGTTCTCCACCTGATTCCCGTTCAGGTCCACGGCGTGAGCTCGTAACTGTGCGCGCGCACACACACACACACGCACACACACACACACACGTTCCATATGATTAAGTGGTTAAGATAAGGCCACTCTGACATTAATAATATCTCTGTTAGAGCGGTTCAGACGTACACTCAGGAAATAAACATGCTATTACCTTGTGAGGCTGTACTTAGACATAGCTGTGCTATGACTTAAATGTTAACATAAGCATGCTAACATGCTCACAATGTTAACATAAGCTGCCTTCGCACATGCACTACAAGCCTAACTAGACATTATGATGGAGTTGTATGTGTGAATGCAAATGTACGAATCAGTCAAACTGGACATTCTACAGACTTTATCCAGCTCCTGGTATAAAGTCTGTGTTATGTTCAATTGAGTTGACTGAACAGAGCAGGTCTCAGTCCAGACAATTTACAATGAGCGAGCAGGCGTGTTGATGATACACGCTCTACCTGCAGGCTCCACCCCTCACCTGAACCAAACATTTCTAGCAGGTGAGATGGCATCTTACACAGACATTCTTTGACTGTATGTTGCATGTGTGAGAGGCCAACACCAGAGAATGACCAGACCTGACTCTCATTGTCTTGAGTTGGGTCTGCTGATGTTTAGCAGGTATTGTTTAATATTAGCTTGCCAACATTTGCTAATTAGCATGGAACACAAAGCAGAGCTGAAGCTGATAGGAATGTCATTAGTTCTAGGTATATGGTCATAAATCAGAGGATTTGACCTGCTGGTGGCACTGGATTCTGTGTCAGAGTATTACTGAACTTACTACAATCCATCCTGTGAGAAACTCAAAGACAGAATTGTAAAATCATGAAAACCACTAGAAAAATGTTAAACAGCAATTGTTACAGAGCAATCAACATAAATTAACTTATTGTTGCATTGAAAATCTTTTATGTTTCCAGTCAAAACAGAAAAATGGTCAGCGATGCTGAATATGGTTATTGATTGGTCTAAGCTGCTCCTTTGCAGTGTCTGCAGCATCTGTAACAGACCAAAGCTTCCTTCATGAATAAACATGCTGGCCAATCCCAGCTCCTAGCCCTGACAACTACATCCAATTACATGCATATTCATCAGACAGTTTAAATGCAAATCACCCTGCTGTGACTCCAGATTTCAACTCCCTGGTGTGAGTTGTGTGTGTGCATTCCTACAGATCAAAAGGTTAGACTCTGCTCTCTGAGGTGGATGTGACTGTATTAGATATAGTGAACAAATACCAAGAATCTTTTTAAAGAATGTTTCTTCATCTCTGTGCATGTTGGAGAGAATTTATCCAGGAGAGAGTGACAGCAAAGATGAAAATAAAAACAGGAGGATAGCATGCAACCAAGATGGTGAGGAGCAGATTCACACACCAAGTGAAGCAGGAACTAAATCATCAGAATCATTTTCTTACATAGACCATGTAAGTTACGATCCAGACTGTAAGTATTTGGACAGCTACACATTTGTTTTTCAGGCTCAGTGTTTCAACGTGTTCAATTTGCAATAAAATAATGGATAATATATTAAAATGCTATGCCTCAGCTTTCATTCAAGTATACTTCCATCAACATTAAAAGAACTGTGAAGGAGATACAGGCCTTTTAACACACAGTGCTAAAACTGTAAGGGTTAAGAGAAATTGGACACTTGGCTGCTACATAGCTCCTTTTACTCAGCCTTTTCCATGCAGGAATGCCTCTATTCTGCTTGCTGCCCCTGCTTTTGTATAAAAGGTACAAACATGGTATTGTAGTCCTGCATTTAAGCCGACAGCAGGGCTAGAGGTACCTCAGAGGTAGTCACAGAGCAGGAATGACATCTGTGCAAAAGGGAGAGCCAGCATGGCGGAACAGATGCCGGCACTGTGTTACACAGCGCGCCTGTGTTACTGAAACACTGCTGTGTTGTCTAAAATCACACACAGGGAAGCACTGTGAACCTTGGTTCAGTGTAAACAAGCAAAGGTGGTATAATGTGGGAAGAGGCTGATGTTTGCTGGGAAGCTGTGTGTTGTTTCAATGTTAATTTGTGCACTTAAGTGCTCAGACATGGCTCAGAGTTGACTGAGAGATGCTGTTTATGAAGTAGAGTTCTCTGTGAATATGACGAGTAAAGAACTGATCTATCAAAGAGATATCAAAGACAGTTGGTTAGTACTTTCTTAAAAAGCAGGTGCACACAGGAAAAGTAGAAGCAAATGAGCTGGAAGATTGAGGAGCACAAGCCTTGTGGATTAAAGAAAATCATTTGCACAGTGATTCAGCCAACAATTGATTATAGTTAACAAACTTGCAGGAGAGCAGCCAGGACTAGCTTCTCTGTCATCATCAGCAGAGTCACTGTCACCAGACCACGTGTTTAAAAAAAAAACACTGATATTTTGGTCTGACTTTTAGACGCTAGTGGTTGGTATGTGTCTATGATCTTACAGAGATTAATAATGCCTGTAGGAAACAGGAGGAAAGAAACGTGATGGACTCGCACACTGAACTGAAATAAAATATATAAATTAGCTAAATGACATAAATATAATTTTGTTTTCTTGATTTTTTTACTCGTTAAATCTTCTTTCTTTGCTTTTCCAGGGGGCGGTGGGTGAAGTTGGACAGGCGGGCTGACCCCTCATGACAATGTTAGGGGAAACACTGGTATTAAAAACAATGAGCCACACTATTGCACAGGGTCATCTATCTGAGTGTGGGCACTGGGGTTTGTTAAACAGCTCCACAGACTGACAACAGTGATCACTGTCTGGAGAGGAGTTCCTGTGGGGCAGAGGTCATTGAGCATGCTCAGAACACAGCTCTGTTGCACTGCTTTGCTAGCTTGTAGTGCTATATATCACACCTCTCTTGGCTTAACTTCTCCTGATTTTTGAAAAATTTGTGATGTCCAGGACAGAGAATGATCGATGCAAAGAGTATGAATGAGTCAGATGAGATTCATGAAAGCTGTACATGCTGAACTATTGAGACTGAGGGCAGCAGCAGACACTAACTGCTCAGTGACCTCTGCCTAACCTGGGTCTCTTAGTTATTGTTAGTTAGTTACTGAAACTAAACTGTGACCACAGTTATGTCACTGCAGCTCAACTTATGATTCTACTCTGTAAAATTCCAATGTTTTTTTTCTAAATGTTTAATATGAGCTCAGTAATTGTCAGGTGTTCTTTATCATAAACTAAAAATAGACACCATGATTATATTCATCCGTATAAATCCAAATGTAGAGTAATGTGGACTGAAACATGAAATGTTTGCTTTGTTGCTGACCATAACTGTCACATGCAGAAAAACTCACATGAAAATTGGAGATGTGCTCTCTGTCCAAAGGCTTGGTGACAGACAGCTGGCCTGAGATTGGGTTGATGATGAAGATGCCATTTGGAGGCTGGTCAGCCCCAGGACCTGTCACGCTGTAACGCAGCATTCGGTTCTTGTCCCGGTCTGAGCGGATCTGAGGAACAGACAAAGAGGCAGGGAAGAATTTACTGTTATTTTACTATAGACAGGAGCTGGAGTGTAAGCTAATGTCATAAGCAGTAAATAACAGAGTCAGTGATAGGCCTGCCTGTTTAAAGGTGAGAATATAATAACATATTAATGTAGCTAAACTTTGTAAGTTTGACCTGGATGTGTCTCCTGTGTCAGGATGACTTTAAGCTCATACAGGCAACACTCAGCAAATGCTGGAGGCTGCTGCTACGTAACGATAGAAACTCTGATTTGAGCTGAAGTCAAAATAAACTGTGCCTGGAGCACCATTAATATTCGGTACACTGTCCAAATGTTCAAAACAGAGGAGATAAAGGCAGTGTTATGAAGACAGGTCTCTCACACACACATATATGTTAACACAACACAAAAAAGACAGGATGAAAATGGAGAGAGATTTTACAGTTACTCAGATGCTCTTACCCAAAGTAAGTTACAAGTCAGCCAACTTGGGGCTCAGTATTCTGTGTCTGTGTGCCAAAGTGTCCTTTGGCACACACACAGGAGGAGCCAGGGATCTAACCATCACCCCTACCATCAGTGGACAACCTACTCTACCAACTGAGCATTTTCTCCACACAAAGCAGCAGAAAACGTGTGGGAAGTGCTTTTCCTGGTATTCACACTAAACAAATGATCTACAAATCACATCCAGAGGTCTTAATTACATGTATTCATGAGAGCAGGTTGTGAGTGAGGTTCACTTTTTTCCTGAGGTAAAAACTGGCATAGTGTCATGTCACCGGAACAATAAGCTAAAGTTAATCAGGAGATAGTGTGACATCAAAACTCAGGGAATCACCTTTAAAGGAGAATTAGCATTAGCAGTATCATAGATAGCCACATGTAACAAGCTAGCTGTATAGCTGCAATAGAGATAAATAACTATGATATTTAAGCATGTTTAGCTTTAGACTTAGACAGACTTTGGGATGACTCCCTCAGGGAAACTAACTGCGCTTCATGCCACTAAAAAATCTAAGCTCAGAAGTCCACTTAGGGGGCTCCTCTGGGATTTAACCAAGGGGCTAACATGCAAACCACCACAATGTCTCAGACCTCTGTTGCATCTGTCGGTCCCTTATTTCCTGTCATCTCTCTCTATTGTCTTTCTATTACATGCTTTCTGTTACAGCTACATCACACACACAGTCTCAGGTTAAAATGCTGAAAAAAAAAACATGTAATCCCTGTTACATATGGATGTTCAGCTGAAGAGCCTGAGAGGTGGGTAGGCTTTTAAGGAAGGATCACGAAACTAATAGGAAGAGGCATCCAGGAGTTGACTGTGTATTCACCTGGATTTACTGAGGTCACGTTTTCTGTGACTGTCAATTCTGTGGGGAAAACTCTCCTCCATTTAAAAGGAGGTGTAAACACTGTATAGATTTATAGGAGCCTAAAGAAAGTTGTAGTGGGGAAAGCAGGTTGATTATTGATGAACACAGTGTCTGATTACTATGAGGCTGACAGATACTTTGGTTTGTGTTCATCAAACTTGAACTTGAGCATTTAAGTGGGTCAACAACACCATCTCCTGCTCCACTCTGGTGCCTGCTCCATCCATCCATCCATCCATCCATTCCTTCCTTCCATCCATCCATCCATCCATCCATCCATCAATCACCCACCCATCCATCCATCCATCAATTCATCCATCCATTATCTATCCATCCATCCATAAAATCATCCATCCATCCATCCATCCATCCATCCATCAATCAATCCATCCATCCATCCATCAATCCAACTCTTCTACTTCGAGTCTTGTCTTATAGTCCACCTCCTTTCTGTTGGATGTGTCTATTATCCTCATCATAGTTTTAAGAGTAAGATTTTGAGTAATTACAACAGTTTTGTGGGTTTCAGGTGGGTTTAGCCAAAGTAGGTATTTTGTAATCAAGAACATTACATTACATTACATTATTACAATACTGATCTCATTGAAATCCCACCAGTGAAATGCTCTCATGATCACTTCTTCACCCACAGAGAGCATCTGGAGGGAAGAACCAGAATCAGTACCAGGAGCTGACTGCATAATGAGCTGCTGTCTTTTGTGAATCAGGAGCTGAGTAAATGTACACTGTAGCCTCAAACTTAATGAAAACTGCAGCACACATTTGAACAACTCCATTTTCTTAGTAAATCTAGCCCTTTATGTCTGTAGAGTTAGACATTATATGTGCTGTCCCTCAGGGGCTAATTCTTGGTCCCCTACTGTTCATTGTTTCTATATACGGTAGATATTTTATAATATACATTTCTATCTATCTATTCTATTCATGCATGAATTGTACCTAGCCTTAAAAGCTCTGCACTGGCCCGCTCCATAGTTCTTCTCTGACAGGCTCATCAGACCTCTGAGGTCATCTGGTACATACCCTCTGGGTGTCACAAGGGTTAAATGCAATGTTGGTGAGGCTGCTTTTAGTTTTCATGCTCCGAGCTACTGGAATACTCTATCAGATCACATTAGGTTTGCCTCAGTATTAACATTTGAAAGCAGACAACCAACGTTCCCTTGCTTCCTGTGCATTTGATTTGATTTGATGTCTTTTTAAATTTCATTGAGTAGTTTTAATCACAGTTGTGTCTATCTATGTGTATAGTGTGCCTTTCATGTTCTTTTTGTAAACTGCATTGTATTTCTCTTGAAATGAACATGCTAGATAAATAATATGTTGCTTGTGTCCTTGGCTTTACAGTTAGTAAAGGTCCTCACAGTTAAAGTGAAACAGGCTGCCTTTTGTGTGTGTGTGTGTGTGTGTGTGTGTGTGTGTGTGTGTCTCTTACTCGGACTAGGTCCTCGGGGAACTGTCCTCGTGAGTTCTCAGGGACGTTGATAGGCGGAATGACCCAGTCCCTTTTCACCCGCCTCAGAGTGCCATCACCCCTGACAACCACACTACGCCATGGAAACAAGATCTCTGGTACCTGCTGAGTCAGTGTTGCATCACTGGGCTTTACCTGCAGAGACAGTAAACAAGCATTGTATACTGGACTATACACACACACACACACACAGCACAGCTGAGGTGCAAAACCATCCTGCTGCAAAGGCTTGGTGACTCAGGGTATTTCTGACCTCATTCCAGTGGCTTGGATTAATGCTCTCATTATAGTTTGTCTGATAAATGACCACCACCTGTCACTGTGTGTGTCAGTGTGTGTGTGTAGCCTCAGTATTACACACATATTGTTGTGGGGACCTAAATCTGTTTACACAGTCACATTATGGGCACAAAGAGCACATCCCCATATTGAAAATCATTACATTTTAAGGTGAAGACGTGTTTTGATGGTTAAGTGTATTAGTCTCCTGAATATAAGTCAATGTAATGTCCCCTGAAATAAGTATATTAAAGGGAGAAACCGAGCCATAGAGAGGTACAGTGTGATTCTTGTTTCATTACAATGCTGTGGAAATATAAATTATATTTAATCAAGACAAAATTTAAACTTCAGTTTGTATCAACAGCAACTTCAAACAGAAAAACTGATCAAATATTCTTTACAAAGCAGAAGTAAAGGCTGACTGTGATATAAGCCTGGTTCTCTCTGCAGCTGAGGTTGTCAGAGGGAAGGTATACTTTGTACATCACATGATTTAGAGTCCAGTGGATTCAGAGGACAAAGACTCAACATTTGATATACAGTAAGTGAGGTGGCCCTGTCTGATGTGTCGAGCAGAGTTATTTTGCTGACATTTGGATGGGTGGGCTGTAAATGTGATGCCTGTTAGTCACACTCAGTCTGTTGCCTGTTTGTCTGTCTCATTCAGTTTCATTTGATAACAACCCTGGTCCTGCCTCTCAGTTGAAGGGCACAGTACTGACACTGCTCCCCTGGCAAATGACTGGTTGTTAACTGCTACGGCTGCTCCTCGTGTTTGCCTTATGAAGGATTGTTGACAGCTTCTTTTGCTCTCTGTGATTCTCCTCCTCACTGACTGCAGCCAGTGATGCTGATAGCAACTAAAGCATATGGCAGCTGGCTATTTCTGGGTTGTGTTTAGAAGAACAGCCAATCAAGGCCAGTGTCTTGTCTAAGTACATGCAGAGGGCCTTATTATCACTGTTGCACATGAAACAAACTAACAGATGGCTGTTTGACTTGCTTTGTCTCTGCAATCAGTACTTGGCCAACCTTAGACGCCTGCTGAGCTGGAAAAGCTGAAATTTTATATCTGTACATAGTTCATTCAACATTACTGAAGCTTTAGGGGAAATAAAAGCCCACACTCAGACTGACAGAGGATGCTGTTACACTTCTCTCTCAAAAGGCTTCACACATGCTTGCATTCTCACAATCACATCCAGGTATGTATTAATGCTGTCTTCTCATTTGTGTTAATGAACTCATGATTATTCAAATATTCACACAGAGATAGAGAGGGCTGTGTACAGTGGATCAACAACACTGTCTGGAATGAACAAAACATAACAAATAGAAGCAGACTTAATTTTATTCCAAAATATTTTGTTAACCAGTCAGGAGCCATTAACCAAGTTAATGGATGCACTGATGAGCAACAATTAATGCTTTTCATTGTTGATTAACCTATCAATGACATATATTCTTAATAATTAGTTATTTTATTTAAAAATGACAAAAAAATTCTAAAAATGACGTTCACAAGCCTCCTGAGTCCTCCTAGTCCAAACAACAGGTTTTCAGTAAAAATAATGGAATAATGTTATCACCCTTCCCACACAGTAGGATGAGAAATATGCTAATAATTCTAATAAATACACATTCATCATGATGGACAGCTGAAAGCCTTTAGAGGCTAACATGTGACTGCTCAGCACAGTCTAATAAAGATAAAACAGAGCACAGTTGTTAAGAAAGCACAACAAAAACTTAACTTTAATATTAAAGCAAGGCTCATTGAACAGCCAGATCAGACCTGTGGTTTTTAGAGGCAGTAGATTTGTCACAAAATCCTGTCAGAACCACAGAGAGAGACTTCATCACTTTAGCACCACCTTAATACCAAATATCAACAAAAAGCTCACTACACAGTGAGACATGGAACATAGCACAATGCTATGTTCCCGCCAAACTGCAGATTCCATTTAAAAATGTAAAGTGGTATCAATAACACAATAGTGGTAATGTGGTATGGGTAAGGTGGCAAAACAACACATGAAGGCAGCCGATGATTAGTTTTTCAGACCCCCAAACATTTATTGCTTCTGGGGAAGCTGAAGTCTTCGATTTAGACTTAGACTTAGACAGACTTTATTGATCCCTTTGGTATGACTCCCTCAGGGAAATTAGCTTCCCAGCAGATTTATACAGAAAGATGTATACAGTCTTTACAGGGGAGCTGGTCTACATGATACAGTGGTGGAAGTACACAACTTCCACTGCTGTTTTACCTGCTCAGGTCCTGTGCTGTTGCCAGAACGGATGTGGAGGTGCACTCTGGTCTTCCAGACCTCTTTGGACAGCAGGTCTCCAGCATAAACCACCACTGTGGCTTTTTGCTTTCCTGTGAGGCTGGCACCGCAGGACGTAAACTACCCCATCCTCACTCACCCTGAAGTCACTGGGATCTCCAACCTCAAACCATACCTTCCCACCACTGCAGTCCATGAAGCTCACTGTGGACAAGAGAGAGAGACAGATGTGATGAGTGGAAAAAAAAAAAAATCACTTGTGTGTGTGTGCGTGTGTGTGCGCGCGCGCATGCTGTATTGTGATAGGGTTAGTTGTTTAAATACAGTCAGTTCACAGGATGTTATACTTTTCTGTCTGATGAACCAACCAGTGAGTTCACCGTCATTTCTTTCAACACATCCTATTTGCCATGTGTCAGGCAACATTTTAAGATATCACAGGATGCACAAGGCGTGCAATAAACATGTTGTGTTTGGTTTGGCGCCAACCTCTGCAACTCTCTCTCTGCAGACCTGCATCAACACAGAGACAAGTACAACAGAAACACAACTGTTTTCAGCTGCACTCAATTACATAAAGTGTTTGAAACAGAAAAGAAGAAAAGCTGATTGTCGTGGTCAACAGCATCCCACCTCTCTGTATGTACACTGGATGGTAAATGATAAATGGACTGGTACTTATATAGTATATAGCTTTTCTAGTCGAATCGACCACTCAAAGCACTTTGCACTACCCATCACATTCACCCATTCACACAGCACTTGCACTATTACAAAGCGCTCACACACCGATGTTGCAAACATCGGGGGCAACGTGGGGTTCAGTATCTTGCCCATGGATACTTCGGCACTGGAGGAGCCAGGGATCGAACCGCTGACCTTCTGATTAGTGGGTGACCCGCTCTACCTCCTGAGCCACAGCCGCCCCAAATATATAAGGAGATAAGAGAACCCTGTGGATGGAAACATATCTCTGGCGATAAACTGCTTCATCCTGCACCTGTGGAGCAGCAACCGCAGGAACAAGCTCAATGCTTGATTTCACAAGTTTCAAGATTTGAGAGAAAAAGGGTCTGTATGTGAGTCTGTATGTGTGAGGAGGGTGGGTGTGGTGAGGCTGGGCTCACCCCTCCTGAAAAGTCAATGTCTTGTCAAGGTGCCAAAATTTCTCAAGATACCAAACATATCTAAATGTTGGGGGGCAAAGTGCATGACACAAAGATGCTCAAGACATCGAAAATATTTTCATCTGAATTAAATCAAATTATGTACCCACCATGTAACACACACATAGAGAGCATATGTATAAGGCTTTATATTTCCTTTAAAGCTGCTTAAGGAAACTTGAGGGATAGAGTTGATGCTGGAGTAACAGAGTGAGGAAAAAAACGTAAAACCTGACTTGCTTTTAGATGAGCATTAGAGAGATCAATAGCCTGGCCAGTAAGAGTTTGGCTTGCCTGTAAATCCCAAAGCTGAGGTACGGAGGATGGGAAGTAAACCATGAGCAGGCAGAAATGGGACCACCTTTCAGCAGGTTTGTTCCCTCTCTGCAAATTTCTCCTCTTTAGTTGTTTGCCAAGTATAGCCTACCTTTGGAGAGGAAATCACTTGGGGGGAGGTACACAGCACTGTGACTACATTTCAGCAAAAACTATTGTAACTCTGTCCACAGTGTGATCTGTGCAGACAAAGCAAAAATGTCAGATCATCACAGTCGGCTCATTAACAAGAAGTCAGTGCATCCACAGTGGCTTCTTCCACCACAGCTGGAGAGGAGGTGGGGATGCGGGCTGCAGCTTGGTTTTTGTCCCAAGTTCTGTTTGGATGATCCCTAAACTACAATAAATATATACACAATTTACAGTGATAGGAAATAGGGAGAACAGCAAGTCAGGCCTCCGATCAGTACTGTTATGACACTGCTATTGCTAGAGCTGCATCAACAGCATGGCTAAA
>NW_026115876.1:0-3615 GCF_001640805.2 Lates calcarifer
TCAAAAAATGTCATAGTATATTAGGGTGTCAAAAATGTCATAGTTTAGTACGGTGTCAAAAAAACATCAAAAAATGTCATAGTATAGTATGGCTTCAAAAACAGTTAAAAAATGTCATAGTATAGTACGGTGTCAAAAACCATCAAAAAATGTCATAGTATAGTACGGTGTCAAAAACCATCAAAAAATGTCATAGTATAGTAAGGTGTCAAAAACCATCAAAAAATGTCATACTATATTAGGGGTGTCAAAAAATGTCATAGTATAGTATGGCTTCAAAAACGGTCAAAAAATGTAGTATTTGTGATTAACATATTTTATCTCTGCAGGAGGAGGAGAAGGCCGTATTTCTCGAAGAGGACAACAGATATATCCTAAATGTTGTTAAAAATGTTGGGAAATGTATGACTTAAATAAGCATGCCTTCATATGTACACATCACTACATTAAATGTGGGGTGAGAGAATATATCCAAGTGGTTTCCAAGTGGTCAAACATCTGTCATCATCTTGCTGTGGTTTGTTAAATGTTGTCAAAAACAGAATCAATAAAGTTTTGCAGTCTAACTTTTGAGTTGAGTCTATTTTCATATAAATATCACAAAAATGATTTTGTTAAGCAGAAATACCAACTAAAAGTGGCTAAAAGCCGAAACCCTAACCCTAATCTCTGTTTGAAAGCCCTAACCCTAACTGCTGACTGAATGCCTTAACCCTAACCCTAACCCTAACCTCTGGCTGAAAGGTGTAACCCAAACCCTAACCCTAACCCTAATTGCTGACTAAACGCAGAAACCCTAACCCTAACCCCTGGCTAAAAGCTGTAACCCTAACCCTAATCGCTGTTTGAAAGCCGTAACCCTAACCCTAACCTCTGTCTGAAAGCCGTACCCCTAACCCTAACCTCTGTCTAAAAACCCTAATCCTAATTACTGACTAAAATCTGAAACCCTAACCCTAATTTCTGGATAAATGCCATAACCCTAACCTGTGGTTTAAAGTGGCTAAAAGCTGCAACCCTAACCTCTGATTGAAAGATGCAACCCTAATCCTCATGTTTGGCTACAGGTGGCCGCTAGCTATAAATACTGACTTGCATACAATGTTCAACAGACCAGCAAAATAGTGTTGGGAAGTGATTTATTTGAACAAAAACAAAATACTATGCAGTATTTTCATGCCATACTATACATTTGCATTCTTCAATTTCTGACACCATACCATGCCACCTTTCTGATGGTTTTTGTCGCCTTACTATAATATGAACATTTTTGACAATTTTTGACATCTTACCATGCTACGATAATTTGTGACAGATTGTGATGCCTTACTATACCATGACAGTTTTTGCACATTTATGTTATATATATTATGGTGACAAAAAATGTGAAAAAAAGGAAAAATCATATTCTAAAGCATTAAAAATGGTCAAAAATGATCATAGCATAAGAAGGTCTAAAAAAAACAGTCAAAAAATGTCATAGTATAATAGGTGTCAAAAATGTGCAAAAACTGTCATGGTATAGCAGATATAGTAATATAACAGTGGACGCCTTACCATACTATGACATTTTCGGACACCCTATTATACGATGACAATTTTTTACGTTTTTTTTTTTACACCTTCTTATGCTATGATCATTTTTGACCATTTTTAATGCTTTAGAATATGATTTTTCCTTTTTTTCACATTTTTTGTCACCATAATATATATAACATTTTTGATGTCTTACTATACTGAATACTGAACAACATTATAACAACAATGTCAGTGCGCTGTCTTGGACAGGCTGCTTTGTGAATTACCTGGAGGCATCTGTCCTGGTTTCAAAGAATTTCTTCATTGTACAAAGACTCTCTGTGATTGCGGACAGAGAGATTGAGATTTTTGGACAAAGTCTCTGTGATCTTCAACGAGATCTTCAACTCTGTAATCGAACATTCTCTCTCATCACGGACAATGCCGTCAAATTGGGGAACCTCGTGGTAAAATGTCTCCTCATCCTCGACAATGTCTCTCCATCATGGACAACGTCTCAGCGATCGTAGGATGATGTCATGGACGAAGTGGTGAAACCTGGAGGAAATCAAAGAGAAGCATCATTATTATTATAAACTGTGAATCTTTTTCTGAGTTGATGTGATGCTGTTTCGTAATTACCTGGAGGGCTGTTGGATTTTCTGGTCTGGTCTGCTCTGGTCTCTGCAGTCATGGAAGAAGTGAGGACACCTGGAAGAAATAAAAAATTAATATACTTGAAATTTGAATATCTGAATTGCCTGTTTATCAACAGCAAATGTTTATAACAAATATTACAGCAGCAAGAGTTTTAAAGATTAATGTTAAGCCTTCATTCTGTACTTATATTTTAGTCTTTTAATTTCAATGAATTGTAAGAACACCAACACACTCCTTGTATTATTAAAACAGTGCATTGGAAAGTATTCAGACCTCTTCGCTCTTCTAGCACTTTGTTATATTGTAGCTTCATGCTAAAATCAAAAAAATAATTTATGTCCTCATCAATCTACACTCAGTACCCCATAATGACATAGCCAGACCAGAATTTTGGATTTTTTTCAAACGTATTAAAAAGGAAAAACCAAGAACTCTTTAGTATGACACTTGTCTATATAAGGTCTCACAGCTTACAATTCATATCAGAGCGGAAACCAAGCCAAAGGGTCAAAGCATCAGTTTGCCTCAAGGCAAAAATGTGGGGAAGGCAACAAAACAATTTCTTCTGCATTTAAGGTTCCCAAGAACACAGTGGCCTTAAATGGAAGAAGTGTGTAACAACTAGTGCTCTTCCTAGAAGAGGGGAGAGGATGGAAAGACACATGAAAGCTGCATGGGGTTTGCAAAAACAGCTCCTAAAGGACTTTCAGAGTCACTGGTCCAATAAAACCAAGACTGAATTGTCTGGCCTTTATTCTTGGTGTTGTGTCTGGAGAACCCAGAGTCAGTTGTGTGTTAAATTTGACCACAGGTGTACTCCAGTCGAAGTGAAGGAACATCTCAAAGGTGATCCAGAGACATGGGAGGAACCTAATCTAACATCCCTCCATCCTTAACTCTTCTCCTGATGTCCCATCACTCACTCCGTCCATCTTTCCTCCCTCTATCTCTTCCTCTCCTCCCCTCCTCCCTCTGACAGCTGCAGTTTAGCCACCATGCTAACCTCTCCCTGGAGGCTGTGTGTGTTTCTGTTTGTGTGTTTGTTGGTGTTTGACTCAAAGGCACCTTTCCTGGGTGAACCATCCTCCCTCACACACACACATTTCATCTTATATACTTGTGGGGACCCTCACTGACATAATGCATCCCTCACCCTTAATAACACCTCAACCCAAAACTCAGTTCCTAACCTTAACTCTTGAACTAAGCTGTTTGTGTCAAACAGCCAGGTCCAATAAAATGTCCTCACTTACCTCAAACTCTCCTGATTTTTCAAGCCCTCCGCACTTTTCAAAAATGTCATAACTTTCCTCTCTTCTTTCCTTGTTCACTGCAATGTCACTTTATTTTCTTTTTAATTTAAGACCCTTGCAAAATGTCCTCACTGTCAAAAAGTTTCTTTTCAAAAGTTTTTTCTTTTTAAAAATGTCCTCACTT